>NC_030686.2:7311363-7611363 GCF_000004195.4 Xenopus tropicalis | reverse complement strand
TCAGGGCAGGGTGGGTAGTGGAGTGCAGGGCAGTTGGGTGCAGGGCAGGGTGGGTAGTGGAGTGCAGGGCAGTTGGGTGCAGGGCAGGGTGGGTAGTGGAGTGCAGGGCAGTTGAGTTCAGGGCAGGGTGGGTAGTGGAGTGCAGGGCAGTTGGGTGCAGGGCAGGGTGGGTGGTGGAGTGCAGGGTGGGTAGTGGAGTGCGGAGCAGGTAGTGGAGTGCAGGGCAGGGCAGTTGAGTTCAGGGCAGGGCGGGTATTGCAGGGCGGGTGTTGCAGGGCGGGTATTGCAGGGCGGGTATTGCAGGGTGGGTATAAGAGTGCAGGGTGGGTAGAGGAGTGCAGGGTGGGTAGTTGAGTGCAGGGTGGGTAGTTGAGTGCAGGGCAGGGCGGGTAGAGGAGTGCAGGGTGGGTAGAGGAGTGCAGGGTGGGTAGAGGAGTGCAGGGTGGGTAGTTGAGTGCAGGGCAGGGCGGGTAGAGGAGTGCAGGGTGGGTAGAGGAGTGCAGGGTGGGTAGAGGAGTGCAGGGTGGGTAGTTGAGTGCAGGGTGGGTAGTTGAGTGCAGGGCAAGGCGGGTAGAGGAGTGCAGGGTGGGTAGAGGAGTGCAGGGTGGATAGTTGAGTGCAGGGTGGGTAGTTGAGTGCAGGGTGGGTAGTTGAGTGCAGGGCAGGGTGGGTAGAGGAGTGCAGGGTGGGTAGTTGAGTGCAGGGCAGGGCGGGTAGAGGAGTGCAGGGTGGGTAGTTGAGTGCAGGGTGGGTAGTTGAGTGCAGGGCAGGGCGGGTAGAGGAGTGCAGGGTGGGTAGAGGAGTGCAGGGTGGGTAGAGGAGTGCAAGGTGGGTAGTTGAGTGCAGGGCAGGGCAGGCAGAGGAGGGCAGGGCAGGGAACTATTTACGGTAAGTGCTAATGGCAATGACTGGCAGATTTGGATCACTCACAGCCCGACTGGAAACGTTGTGGGACATTAACCTCTGACCTGGAAACAACTGTTCTCTGATCTTTTCAACTAAACCTTTAAATATACGTGTATTTCTGTTGTTTTGCAGGAAACCCCTTTAACATAATTCACTCAATATTCACATGTGTGTGTCGTACAATCCAGGCAACATGCACTCTATTGTGTAGTGGGAGCAACAGTTTGTAGGCAATAGGTTCCCTTTACTCACACACTTCTCCTTCAGTGGGTCAGGTGCCCACGAGTAACCACAGGTGCCCACGAGTACCCACGAGTAACCACAGGTGCCCACGAGTACCCACGAGTAACCACAGGTGCCCACGAGTAACCACAGGTGCCCACGAGTACCCACGAGTAACCACAGGTGCCCACGAGTAACCACAGGTGCCCACGAGTACCCACGAGTAACCACAGGTGCCCACGAGTAACCACAGGTGCCCACGAGTACCCACGAGTAACCACAGGTGCCCACGAGTAACCACAGGTGCCCACGAGTACCCACGAGTAACCACAGGTGCCCACTAGTACCCACAGGTGCTCACAAGTACCCACAGGTGCCCACGAGTACCCACAGGTGCCCTGGGGTACCTATATGGTAAATATGCCCCTGGTTGCCACCTTACCCTTACTACTGGCCACATATTGAATCCACATCCTGCGCGGCTATTTAGCAATTCATTTAGATACATGGCTGCATGGCTGCCTATAAATCAGTTCAGTCTGCATCTAAATGAATTGCTAAGTAGCCATGCAGGGTGTGGATTCAACCCTAGATCACAGTAGGAGCCACTGAAAAAAGCTTTAAGCCCCAAAAGGGCATCGGTGAACCTGCACCTAATCTCCAACCTGACTGGCGGTACCAGTTATCCCTCCTCCGGGTCTGACAGTGACTCAGTCATTGCACCAATATAGTCTTAAACGGGTTCACCTTTGAGTTAACTTTTAGTATGTTGTGGAATGGGCAATTCTAAGCAACTTTTCAATTGGTCTTCATTATTTTTTTTTAACAGTTTTTTCATTATTTCCCTTCTTCAGACTCTTTCCAGTTTTCAAATGGGGGTCACTGACCCCAACAACCAAAAACCATTGCTCTGTGAGGCTCCAGTTTTATTGTTATTGTTACTTTTTATTCCTTCTCTTTTTATTCAGACCTTCTCCTATTCACATTCCAGTCTCTCATTGCAACTCTACCTTGGCAAGTCCCTGGTTGCTATGATAATTTAGACCCTAGCAACCAGATAGCAGAAAAATTCCAAACTGAAGAGCTGCTGAACAAGTAGTAAAATAATTTAAAAAAACACAAATAGACCAACTGCAAATTGTCTCAGAATATTACTCTCTACACCATACTAAAAGTTAAATCAAAGGTGAACAACCCCTTTTTATTTATAAAAAAAAAAATACAGTATGCAGGCTAATGCTGCTGGGTAAATTTAAGTAGTGACCCATGTAATTCACCTAAAACACTAGAACCCACAGGCAAGGAAGACAGTATAAATACACTGAGGCTTATTGAAGATCAAACCTTTTCCAGGAGCGCCCTCTGCTGGGGATTATGGGATTCATTTCTTGCCAAGGGATGTTACAGTTCTCCGTTTCCCCAATAGGTGGCAGCGACGAGTCATATTCCATAAGGAGCAGGGATTTGTTTTTTGTAACATGCCCATAGTAAGTGCTTAGCCATCATTTCTCTATCTGGTGTTAGATTCCTATAGCTCAATAGAAACCAGTCGCACAAGGAGTGTCGTATCTGTTACATTCAGCAAAGTATTGTCATTCTGAGCAGCTATTTCCAGCCCAGGGGACTACACTGGCCTTTTGGATTAATTCCTACAATATAAGTGTGGGTTCCGTAGCTCTGGTATTAATCTTTCACACTAATATCTATACAGAATCATCTAATATTAGGACTCATCAAAGGGGTAATTCACCGTTAAATTACATTTTAGGGGGTGATGTAATAAAAGCCAATACGTTTGCCCAGGAGCAGTAACCCATAGCAACCAATCAGCTGGAAGCATTTACTGGTCACCTGTTTAAAAGTCTTTTTGGTTGCCATGGGTTACTAGGCAAACTTAGTGCCTTTTACATAGTATGTTATAGAATGGCCAATTCAAAGCAACTTTTCAATTAGTCTTTATATTTTATCGTTTTTGAATTATTAACCTTCTTCTTTTGATTCTTTCCAGGTTTCAAATGGGGGTCACTGACCCCGGCAGCCGAAAAACTATTGTTCTCTGAGGCTCCAGTTTTATTGTTATTGTTACTGTTACTTACTTAGCTTTGTATCCAGTCCCTCTCCTATTCATATTCCAGTCTCTTATTCAAACTACTCCCTGGTTGCTAAGGTAATTTTGACCCTAGCAACCTGATAGCTGCTGAAATTCCAAACTAGAGAGCTGCTACATACAAAGCTAAATAATATAAAAAAAGAACACATATAATGAAAAAAGTGTTAACACTAAGGTGAACACTAGGGGGCCTGGTGAGAACTGGGTTCACTGATGCACTGAAGGGGGCAGGTCAGGTGGGTTGGGGTTGTATCTTATGAAATGGGCAGCAAAATGGCCAAGATTTACCAAATAAATGAGGGGGGATAATAATTGGTGTCTTCCAGTTGGGGTTGAACACCACCACAAGGGGGCAGTAGGTGGCAGGTAGGGTAAGGAGGTGGATCAAGCCTGGTTTAGCACTGACAAGGGGCTAGGGGGCAGCAGGCCCCGACTGGCAAACTGGCAAATGCCAAAGGGGCTGCTGTAAGATGCCATAGACAGCCTCGACCAATCCCGCAGGCTCAATAAATAGTGACATAATCCCATAATATATAATTATATAACCTTATATTATCAATTACATTCAGAGAGAAAAGATGCCCAGGGCACTGATACAATTCCTATACAGGAACACATTGTTGTCCCCTTGATTAATTTTATTGGCTCTTCTGTTCTTTTTTGGTCTTCACAAGACATTAGCGGGGTTATATAAAAAAAAAGGCACTAGGTTTGCCCAGGAGCAGTAACCCATAGCAACCAATCCGCAGGTAGCATTTACTGGACACCTGTTTAAAAGCAAACCTCTTATTGGTTGCTATGGGTTACTGCTCCTGGGCAAACTTAGTGCCTTTTATTACATATGGGGGTAAGTCTTAGAATTATCTCTGTCTGTATCAGAGATGTCTGTCCGTCAGTACTGTCATTGTGCTTGGAATCATTCACATCCATCCATGATCCATGGAGCTTACAATCTAACCTGCCTGATGATGGGAGCCCAGTGCAGAGTGCAAACATTGCATTTTCTCTAAATCTCTGCATGGTAACTGGGCTGAATCCCTTATAAGACAGATGCAGGGCCAGACTGGGCTGTGTCAGACCCCCAGGGGCTACTACACTGGGGCCCCTGCTTGCCCACGCAGCCCCGAACTGATATTAGGGCTCATTAATACAACACTAAGGGCCACATACTCAAGCCCCTTATTGCGCTTATTTACGGAGCACTTTCGGCAGCGGATGTAAGTGATCGCTGCACTGGTGATGAGCGGATCGAGAAAAACTTGGCCGGCAACCAACCCTAACCCACCCCTCCCAGGGGTCCTGGCCCCCAGAGGTGGCCAAGTTGATGCCGATTTTGATGCCGATTTTTTAATTGGAATTTCGGCTCTTCTAGAGAGTGTTTCTGCACTTTCTGCACTAGAAGAGCCAAAATTCTGATTTAAAAATCAGAATTTCGGCTCTTTAATTTACCAGGAGGGGCTCTTTGCCGCACTTTGTTACTTGTCCGGTGTCTCAAACTCATGGCAGCAGCACCCCTGCCCCCTCCCAACCCAAACTATACCCAACCCAAACTATACCCAACCCAAACTCTGCCCAACCTGGCTTCTCCTCTCTATTTATAGACCTATATATACATATATATACACCTATAAATCCAGAGGCACAAGCTGCCAGTATAAGGTCCCGGGCAGGGAGAGCAGGCACAAAAGCTTAACCCAAACCCGCCCATGACCAGCCAAGGTCGGCCCGAACCCACCCAACCTGTGGGTAATTGGGCCGGCCCGCACTGGCCTGCACCTTGTGGCCAAAGCCATTGCAAGAAGAAAATTGATTTTGAACAGCACCGCACCTATGTATTTAAAATGCCTTTATTGCACACTATAGGGCATTACAGCCCTTAAATCCATTGCAAAATACAAAGCAAAGTCCTGTGGATGCAATGTACCCAACGCCTGCCATAGGGATTAAGGAGGCAGTAAATTTGGGGGCAGATAGGGCACCCTATGCACCTCTGGCCCACCCACATGAATACAGTGCTGCCAAGCAGGTCATTGGCACTTGCACCAGGCTCCTTGGCAAAATGATGATCGTCTATGGCTGAAATGTACTTGGGCCGTGGGCCACCTTCCCCCTAGCAAATATAAATATTATTATTCCCCCCCCACCCACTGTCAATGGCTTCCGGCCAGGGCTGGGAAGCAGCAAGAGGAAAGCGTCTGGGTTTGAATACTTGTAAATGGCACAGATATTCGACTGCAAAGTCAGTTCTGGGGCAACTAGAGCCATTACGGCACCCAAGGGGGCAGAGAGAGAATGAAGTGATGCCCAAACCCCTGCCCCAGTTTTTGCTGATGGGATACTAAACCTAGTGGGATGCACAGTTGCACTGTACTGGGGGTGACTTGGGGGATTATTGGGGGGCTCAGCAACCTTGTAGTGTATATGGGCAGTTCCCGGCCTGTATCGGCACAGCAGAGCGTATAGGTGGGAACAGACAGGTCTGTGCAATGTTGCAGCGCTGGGTGTGCCAGGAATGTGGCCGCTCGGCTCGGGCAGGCACCGGCAGGCTGTAATTATCATGTCTGACATAGTGACACCCCAGCCCCAGGGAGAAGGAGGGGAAGGAGTAGGGCAGGTTCCAGCCTGAATATAACCGTGTTATGCTCTGTATTCAAGGTCTCGGGGGGTCTGCTCTGTGTAAATGGCAGCTCTATAAAGGGGTCCTCATCAAACCCCCATGCATGCACATATACAGATCTTGTGGGGCCTTTAATAAGTTACATGTATAAGCAGCGCCTTCTAACATAACAACCAATCAGAATTTAGCTTTGATCGGTCGAGTCCAGTTATGGTAATAAAAGTATCTGATTGGTACTGATTGGCCCTTGCACTGGTGCAAATGTTTTTTAGCAGACTATGGAGTTATCTTATGGAGATCCAAATTATGGAAAGATTCCCTTATACAGAAAATCTCAGGTTCCAAACCTTCTGAATAACAGGTCCCATTCCTGTGTATACATAGAGAGAGAGACAGACAGACAGACAGACAGAAAGAGACAACAACAAGAGCCCCTCTGCACTCGCACTCTTGCCGAGCAATGCCCTCCCCTTTAAGCAAAACAGGGATTGTTTGTCCCTATATTGCAATACATTCAAGCTGGGCAACTACATAACACTCACCCTAAACTCACTCACCCCCGGTCTGGCCTGTCCTACACTCACTCACCCCCAGTCTGGCCTGTCCTACACTCACTCACCCCCAGTCTGGCCAGTCCTACACTCACTCACCCCCGGTCTGGCCTGTCCTACCCTCACTCACCCCCGGTCTGGCCAGTCCTACACTCACTCACCCTCGGTCTGGCCAGTCCTACACTCACTCACCCCCGGTCTGGCCAGTCCTACACTCACTCACCCCCGGTCTGGCCAGTCCTACACTCACTCACCCCCGGTCTGGCCTGTCCTACACTCACTCACCCCCGGTCTGGCCCTGTCCTACACTCACTCACCCCCGGTCTGGCCAGTCCTACACTCACTCACCCCCGATCTGGCCAGTCCTACACTCACTCACCCCCGATCTGGCCAGTCCTACACTCACTCACCCCCAGTCTGGCCAGTCCTACCCTCACTCACCCCCGGTCTGGCCAGTCCTACACTCACTCACCCCCGGTCTGGCCTGTCCTACACTCACCCCCCGGTCTGGCCTGTCCTACACTCACTTACCCCCGGTCTGGCCAGTCCTACACTCACTCACCCCCGGTCTGGCCAGTCCTACACTCACTCACCCCCGGTCTGGCCAGTCCTACACTCACTCACCCCCGGTCTGGCCAGTCCTACACTCACTCACCCCTGGTCTGGCCCGTCCTACACTCACTCACCCCCAGTCTGGCCTGTCCTACACTCACTCACCCCCGGTCTGGCCTGTCCTACACTCACTCTCCCCCAGTCTGGCCCGTCCTGCACTCACTCACCCCGGTCTGGCCCGTCCTACACTCACTCACCCCCGGTCTGGCCCGTCCTACACTCACTCACCCACCAGTCTGGCCAGTCCTACACTCACTCACCCCTGGTCTGGCCTGTCCTACACTCACTCACCCCCAGTCTGGCCTGTCCTACACTCACTCACCCCCGGTCTGGCCTGTCCTACACTCACTCACCCCCAGTCTGGCCAGTCCTACACTCACTCACCCCCGGTCTGGCCTGTCCTACACTCACTCACCCCGGTCTGGCCTGTCCTACACTCACTCACCCCCGGTCTGGCCAGTCCTACACTCACTCACCCCTGGTCTGGCCTGTCCTACACTCACTCACCCCCTGTCTGGCCAGTCCTACACTCACTCACCCCCAGTCTGGCCTGTCCTACACTCACTCACCCCCAGTCTGGCCTGTCCTACACTCACTCACCCCCGGTCTGGCCAGTCCTACACCCACTCACCCCCAGTCTGGCCAGTCCTACACTCACTCACCCCTGGTCTGGCCTGTCCTACACTCACCCCCAGTCTGGCCTGTCCTACACTCACTCACCCCCCGGTCTGGCCAGTCCTACACTCACTCACCCTCGGTCTGGCCAGTCCTACACTCACTCACCCCCCGGTCTGGCCAGTCCTACACTCACTCACCCCCGGTCTGGCCTGTCCTACACTCACTCACCCCCAGTCTGGCCAGTCCTACACTCACTCACCCCTGGTCTGGCCTGTCCTACACTCACCCCCAGTCTGGCCTGTCCTACACTCACTCACCCCCCGGTCTGGCCAGTCCTACACTCACTCACCCCCGGTCTGGCCTGTCCTACACTCACTCACCCCCGGTCTGGCCAGTCCTACACTCACTCACCCCCGGTCTGGCCAGTCCTACACTCACTCACCCCCGGTCTGGCCAGTCCTACACTCACTCACCCCCGGTCTGGCCAGTCCTACACTCACTCACCCCCAGTCTGGCCTGTCCTACACTCACTCACCCCCGGTCTGGCCAGTCCCACACTCACTCACCCCCGGTCTGGCCTGTCCTACACTCACTCACCCCCGGTCTGGCCAGTCCCACACTCACTCACCCCAGCCCCAGTAGGCACAATCGCTATATACTGAGCAAATAAACCAATCACAACTGCCATTCCATTCTTGGTTACTGTATAAGTAAAATGATTCACCTTGAGCTTTTACTGCTCCTTGGCAGAACCCGGGGTCTCTGTTGCTAAGAAGCCGTTACTACTTGCCCCCCTGGCCCCCAACACAATGACACATGGGTGCTTCCTGCTGTGGGTGCAACCGGCGCCAAACTAAATATTCTGCAGAACGCTGGGGTTGCTAATCTTATACACACAGAGGTGCGGGCGAGGCCCAGGGACACACCTAGAGCCACCGTGACTCACATACTCACTGCTTGGCAAGGCCGCGGCACAGGGGCTTATGGGTAAACTATACTCTCAAACAATGTAGGTCTCTATACCAATATAATGCATTAAACATAAATATCATTTTTATTATTTTATTTATATTTATTTATAATAAATAAATATTGCATCATCTAAATAAAGTATGTGCTATTGGGTAATCCTAAATAGAAAACTGCCATTTTAAGTACTAAGGGCCGCCCCCTGGGATCATAGGATTCACAGTGCACGGCTGATTGCTTTTATACAGGTCATGAAGCTCTATGTGTAAGGAGAGCCCAATGGACATCCAAGATGGCGGTGCCCATGGTCATCATCGTGTCACACTCTTATTGTGTAGGAGAAGCATCTGCAACACTTAGATATGGGTTTAATATAATATAGGGAAAGTAAATGAAAAGAAGGGCAAGTTCCCTGGCATAATACATTCACATAAATTTGTATAGTGAATAAAGTGCCCCCTATTGTAACATATAGGGATATTATAAGCCCCCGAGGAGTTCCTTATAATATATAGTGAATAAAGTGCCCCCTATTGTAACATATAAGGATATTATAAGTCCCCGAGGAGTTCCTTATAATATATAGTGAATAAAGTACCCCCTATTGTAACATATAGGGATATTATAAGCCCCCGAGGAGTTCCTTATAATATATAGTGAATAAAGTACCCCCTATTGTAACATATAGGGATATTATAAGTCCCCGAGGAGTTTCTTATAATATATAGTGAATAAAGTGCCCCCTATTGTAACATATAGGGATATTATAAGTCCCCGAGGAGTTCCTTATAATATATAGTGAATAAAGTACCCCCTATTGTAACATATAGGGATATTATAAGTCCCCGAGGAGTTCCTTATAATATATAGTGAATAAAGTACCCCCTATTGTAACATATAGGGATATTATAAGTCCCCGAGGAGTTCCTTATAATATACAGTGAATAAAGTACCCCCTATTGTAACATATAGGGATATTATAAGCCCCCGAGGAGTTCCTTATAATATATAGTGAATAAAGTACCCCCTATTGTAACATATAGGGATATTATAAGTCCCCGAGGAGTTCCTTATAATATATAGTGAATAAAGTACCCCCTATTGTAACATATAGGGATATTATAAGCCCCCGAGGAGTTCCTTATAATATATAGTGAATAAAGTGCCCCCTATTGTAACATATAGGGATATTATAAGCCCCCGAGGAGTTCCTTATAATATATAGTGAATAAAGTACCCCCTATTGTAACATATAGGGATATTATAAGTCCCCGAGGAGTTCCTTATAATATATAGTGAATAAAGTGCCCCCTATTGTAACATATAGGGATATTATAAGCCCCCGAGGAGTTCCTTATAATATATAGTGAATAAAGTGCCCCCTATTGTAACATATAGGGATATTATAAGTCCCCGAGGAGTTCCTTATAATATATAGTGAATAAAGTGCCCCCTATTGTAACATATAGGGGGAGGAGTTCCATATAAAGGTACAAGGCTGAAGGTCTTGTGCTTTTATACAGGTCATGGAACTCCAAGGTGACTTCTAATATCCTTATATTTTACAACAGGGGGTACTTTATTTATTATAATACACAAGTTTTAGTGAGTCATGTGACAGAAATGACATCACTGAGCTCCGATTATAACTGATGACATTATTAAGCACTGTTTATAAGGATATCGCTTTCAGTTTATAATTTCCATGGGAAACGACCCGACTGTATATTATAAAGTAATACAATTGCACCTACAAGATTTATTTTTATTGTTCAGTACACAGGGTGTATTGGTTTCCGCTCCTTTTGGGATTTGTATTTCGTTACCCGGATTGTGGGATCTGCACACATTCATCCGTATTAATATACTGTATTAATCTATATTCTGAGTCCCCGCTGGTATATAACTCACACTATGGAAGTGAGGTTGGAAGTTCCCAATGTGTGGCCCCCGTGAGAAAATCCCCCATTGCCTGCAAGTGATAGAGGCACCCTCGGCTGCCTGGGAATACAATGCTGCTTTCTTACATTCCTCCGAGCCCTGCCCTCGGGCCCCATCCCCGGCATGTAGCGATGTGTCTGCCAACATACAGCTACACACCCACCCGCCCCGGGCACATTCCTTCCGGAACATTCTAACCCAAGCAGCTTTATCTCTGTTCTACAGAACATATACTGCTCCCAGAAACACTGCTGCTTCTTGATCCCAACTAAGATATGAGGCCTCTGTGAGCAACACCCAAGGGGTTGGGGAGCAACATGTTGCCCCTGAGCCACGGGTTGGGGATCCCTGGTCTAAAGCAACACATGCAGACATGGTCCAGGTATCAAGAAGAAGCTACTTTGTGGTCTATGAGCCATAGCTAGTGATGAGCGAATCTGTTCCGTTTCGCTTCGCCGAAAAATTCGCTAATCTTTGAAAAGATCCGCGAAACGGCGAAAAATTCGCGAAACGGCGAAAATGACGTGCGAAAAAATTGTCGCCCGCGGCAATTATTTTGTTGCGCGGCTATTGTTTTGTCTCCCGCGGCTATTGTTTTGTCGCGCGGCTATTATTTTGTCGCCCGCGGCTCTTGTTTCGTCACGCGGCTCTTCTTTCGTCGCCCGCGGCTCTTGTTTTGTCGCGCGGCTATTATTTCGTCGCCCGCAGCTATTATTTCATCGCCCGCAGCTATTATTTTGTCGCACGGCTATTGTTTCGTCGCGCGCGGCTATTGTTTCGTCGCGCGCGGCTCTTGTTTCGTCGCGCGCGGCTATTGTTTTGTCGCCCGTGGCTATTGTTTCGTCGCCCGCGGCTCTTGTTTCGTCGTGCACGGCTATTATTGTGTCGCGCGCTATTGTTTCATCGCGACAATTTTTTGACGTGCGGCGAATTTTTCCGCGGCGAAATTTTTCATCCGTTTCGCGAAACAATCCGCCAATGGCGAAACGCGGAAATTCGCCGCGAATCCATGCCTGGCGAAACTTTTCGCCCATCACTAGCCATAGCTGCTTCCAATGAATGCCTTCCATTGCCCATTTCTAGTACAGGGGTCCCCTACCTTTTTTTTTTTTTACCCGTAAGCCACATTCAGATGTAACAAGGAGGTTCTGATCGGCAGTACGACTGGTTTTTATGCAACCAAAATTTGCCCAAAAGCCAGGAATTGAAAAATAAACACCTACGCTGAGGCCACTGGGAGCAACACCCAAGGGGTTGGGGAGCAACATGGTGCCCCTGAGCCACTGGTTGGGGATCACTGACTTGTATATACTATACTAAGGGCCAGTGGTTTACTCAGTTATTGTGCACCACGGTAAAATCTTTTTGGAGTCCTTAAAACCCTAAAGGTCCCCATACACGGGCCGATTGTAGCTTCCGATATGGGTCCCTTAGACAGATTCAGCAGCTAATCGGCCCGTGTATGGGCACTACCGACAGGCCTGCCCGACCGATATCTGGCCTGAAATCGGGCAGATATCGTTCGGGCAGGTTAGAAATCTAGTCGGATCGGGGACCACATCGGCTCGTTGATGGGGTCCCAGGACCGACTTTTCCTATGCCCGTCGTTATAATTCGATCGTTTGGCCCCAGGGCCAAACAATTGAATTACCCTGGATTCGCCCGATATCGCCCACCCGTAGGTGGGGATATCGGGAGAAGATCCGCTCGCTTGGCGACATCACCAAATGAGAGGATCTTATGGTCTATGGGGACCTTAACCATTTGGAAGATGATCTGTTATAGGACAACCAATTTTAAAATCAATCAAGACCCTCACCAGGTCCACCCTATTCTCAATCTGGATCTGCTATAGTTATCTAACCTGCTCAGGAATGGGGTGCCCTACTATGGCCAATAGTATCTAGCCATGTTACTATGGACCATCACCATGAGGTCCATGTCACAGAGAACAATATTAATTTCCGATTGGTTCAGGTCATATTCCAACCCTGTCTTGATATGTTATTAAAAAATACATTTATAAGGGTATAAATAGGCAACATGTTCTGGGTCCAACTGTCATACTGTGAATATGAAGGAACCTTCACCACAACACAAGCAGAACCGGTACCGGATCTTTATCTAATCTCCTATAACAATTCATTTCTCCTTATAAGAAGCAGCATTGCAGGGACATTTAATACATTGAGAGAATGTATAAGTTACTGGGCTGACATAGGGGCCCTATCAGGATTGTGCCTAAACAGGTCAGAACAGGTGAAGAACCAGGTGTTTCACATACCCAGAATACCTGGGGGGGGGGGGGCAGGGGGGGAGCTTTGAATTATTATTGACTCTCCCAGGGCTGAAACTGGAGTAATGTGACTCAGCAGGCCTGTTAGCACAATAGTATATTAAACACTTTAGAAACCGTACATGGGCCAATAACTGGGCGCATTAAGGGGGTTATGTATAAACAGGAGAAATTGGCTCAGATTAATGCCCAGTTATGAATCTAGTCAGGTATCGCTGACTGCCAAGCAACCGTGAGTGGCTGAATTGTGTGCAATTTATTGGTTGGTGCCGTTCAACCAGGCCCGGACTGGCAATCTGTGGGTTCGGGCAAATGCCAGGGGGGGGCTTCCCTTTTCTCTGTAATAATAAAACAGTACCTGTACTTGATCCCAACTAAGATATAATTACCCCTTATTGGGGCAGAACAGCCCTATTGGGTTTATTTAATGGTTAAATGATTCCCTTTTCTCTGTAATAATAAAACAGTACCTGTACTTGATCCCAACTAAGATATAATTACCCCTTATTGGGGCAGAACAGCCCTATTGGGTTTATTTCATGGTTAAATGATTCCCTTTTCTCTGTAATAATAAAACAGTACCTGTACTTGATCCCAACTAAGATATAATTACCCCTTATTGGGGCAGAACAGCCCTATTGGGTTTATTTAATGGTTAAATGATTCCCTTTTCTCTGTAATAATAAAACAGTACCTGTACTTGATCCCAACTAAGATATAATTACCCCTTATTGGGGCAGAACAGCCCTATTGGGTTTATTTCATGGTTAAATGATTCCCTTTTCTCTGTAATAATAAAACAGTACCTGTACTTGATCCCAACTAAGATATAATTACCCCTTATTGGGGCAGAACAGCCCTATTGGGTTTATTTAATGGTTAAATGATTCCCTTTTCTCTGTAATAATAAAACAGTACCTGTACTTGATCCCAACTAAGATATAATTACCCCTTATTGGGGGCAGAACAGCCCTATTGGGTTTATTTCATGGTTAAATGATTCCCTTTTCTCTGTAATAATAAAACAGTACCTGTACTTGATCCCAACTAAGATATAATTACCCCTTATTGGGGGCAGAACAGCCCTATTGGGTTTATTTTAATGGTTAAATGATTCCCTTTTCTCTGTAATAATAAAACAGTACCTGTACTTGATCCCAACTAAGATATAATTACCCCTTATTGGAGGCAAAACAAGCCTATTAGGTTTATTTAATATTTAAACGATTTTTAGCAAACTTAAGTTATGGAGATCCAAATTACAGAAAGATCCCTTATCTGGAAAACACTAGGTCCTGAGCATTCTGGATAACAAATCCCATACCTGTACTCTAGATTGCACAGGGGGGCAATAAACAGCTAATGTGCCCTGTGGCCTCAACCACATTCTGTCTCCTCCCTGCTATATCTTTAACAATGGGGACGCCACTATCATTCCAGTAACAACCTGTTTGGGCAGATGAGTCAACCAACCATAAAGCATTTCATTGCAGGATATAATTCCATTGTAGATTATATTCCCTTTTTATGAGTTCAGAGGAAGAAACCTGCTTCAGCATTACACAGGTTTTATACTATATAACTCACAGGCACAGGTTGGTAACAGGCATTATATCTTAGTTGGGATCAAGTACAGGTACTGTTTTATTATTACAGAGAAAAGGGAATCATTTAACCATGAAATAAACCCAATAGGGCTGTTCTGCCCCCAATAAGGGGTAATTATATCTTAGTTGGGATCAAGTACAGGTACTGTTTTATTATTACAGAGAAAAGGGAATCATTTAACCATTAAATAAACCCAATAGGGCTGTTCTGCCCCAATAAGGGGTAATTATATCTTAGTTGGGATCAAGTACAGGTACTGTTTTATTATTACAGAGAAAAGGGAATCATTTAACCATGAAATAAACCCAATAGGGCTGTTCTGCCCCAATAAGGGGTAATTATATCTTAGTTGGGATCAAGTACAGGTACTGTTTTATTATTACAGAGAAAAGGGAATCATTTAACCATGAAATAAACCCAATAGGGCTGTTCTGCCCCAATAAGGGGTAATTATATCTTAGTTGGGATCAAGTACAGGTACTGTTTTATTATTACAGAGAAAAGGGAATCATTTAACCATGAAATAAACCCAATAGGGCTGTTCTGCCCCAATAAGGGGTAATTATATCTTAGTTGGGATCAAGTACAGGTACTGTTTTATTATTACAGAGAAAAGGGAATCATTTAACCAATAAATAAACCCAATAGGGCTGTTCTGCCCCAATAAGGGGTAATTATATCTTAGTTGGGATCAAGTACAGGTACTGTTTTATTATTACAGAGAAAAGGGAATCATTTAACCAATAAATAAACCCAATAGGGCTGTTCTGCCCCAATAAGGGGTAATTATTGTTGGGATCAAGTACAGGTACTGGTTTCCTCGCTGAATCCATGGGCAGATACACGGCGCAGCACTGACAAGGTTGTCCGGGTCAAAACCAGACCCTATTGTGGTTTCATTCTTCAGGGTGTGCCCCGGACATGGCCATTTTACCTCTATCCGATGCCCGTGCTTATGCGCAGTGTAGAAATGGCCAATGGCATACATGCGTGCCCAGGAAGACACAGGGGAGGATTGGGAAGAATATACAAAATGGCAGCAGTACACTCAGGCCCAGATTTGTGGACATTAACTTCTACATGAACGACATGAAGTTTTAGCTGGCGAATTGTTGAATTTGGATTTTTAGTCGTATAGATGCACAGTAAATCTCGAAAAAGTTGCAGCGTTGTTTCTCTGTGACTTTTTGCAACTTAAATTCGATTTGAGTAAAAAAAAAAATAAATCAATAGTTAGTAAATGGGCCAATTCATTTATTAACTGTACTTTTTATTACCAACGCAGGAGTGGGACTGTGTAAGAGCGCCCTCTGGTGTCAGAATGGTTCACTTGCAGCCGTTTCATTTATTGTATAAAATCTAATATTATGGCCCAACATGCAGATATAGATTATAGTTTTGTTTGGCCAGTTGTCCAGGGGGTCACGGAATGAGAGACTGGGAGATAAATAGAGATTGGAGCCTCACAGAGCAATATACAGAGGTGGAATGTTCCAAATGGATATAACTTTGTGTCTATTAACGAGAAGTAAATGCAAACTATATGACATTTACGTGTTCTCTCCCTAAGTTGCCCTTTAAAATCAGAGAATCTTCCCATGTGGTTTATCTAGGTGAGAAGTAAACTCCCCATTTACAGATAGTGCCAACATATTCCAGTGAGCTGTACAGAAACTGAATATGATTCCCATCAGTCCCTGCCCCAGTGAGCTTACAATCTAAGGCCCCTATCACATTCCCATCAGTCCCTGCCCCAGTGAGCTTACAATCTAAGGCCCCTATCCCATTCCCATCAGTCCCTGCCCCAGTGAGCTTACAATCTAAGGTCCCTATCCCATTCCCATCAGTCCCTGCCCCAGTGAGCTTACAATCTAAGGTCCCTATCACATTCCCATCAGTCCCTGCCCCAGTGAGCTTACAATCTAAGGTCCCTATCCCATTCCCATCAGTCCCTGCCCCAGTGAGCTTACAATCTAAGGTCCCTATCACATTCCCATCAGTCCCTGCCCCAGTGAGCTTACAATCTAAGGTCCCTATCACATTCCCATCAGTCCCTGCCCCAGTGAGCTTACAATCTAAGGTCCCTATCACATTCCCATCAGTCCCTGCCCCAGTGAGCTTACAATCTAAGGTCCCTATCACATTCCCATCAGTCCCTGCCCCAGTGAGCTTACAATCTAAGGTCCCTATCACATTCCCATCAGTCCCTGCCCCAGTGAGCTTACAATCTAAGGTCCCTATCACATTCCCATCAGCCCCTGCCCCAGTGAGGTTACAATCTAAGGTCCCTATCACATTCCCATCAGTCCCTGCCCCAGTGAGCTTACAATCTAAGGTCCCTATCCCATTCCCATCAGTCCCTGCCCCAGTGAGCTTACAATCTAAGGTCCCTATCACATTCCCATCAGTCCCTGCCCCAGTGAGCTTACAATCTAAGGTCCCTATCACATTCCCATCAGTCCCTGCCCCAGTGAGCTTACAATCTAAGGTCCCTATCACATTCCCATCAGTCCCTGCCCCAGTGAGCTTACAATCTAAGGTCCCTATCACATTCCCATCAGCCCCTGCCCCAGTGAGGTTACAATCTAAGGTCCCTATCACATTCCCATCAGTCCCTGCCCCAGTGAGCTTACAATCTAAGGTCCCTATCCCATTCCCATCAGTCCCTGCCCCAGTGAGCTTACAATCTAAGGTCCCTATCACATTCCCATCAGCCCCTGCCCCAGTGAGCTTACAATCTAAGGTCCCAATCCCATTCCCATCAGTCCCTGCCCCAGTGAGCTTACAATCTAAGGCCCCTATCCCATTCCCATCAGTCCCTGCCCCAGTGAGCTTACAATCTAAGGTCCCTATCACATTCCCATCAGCCCCTGCCCCAGGGAGCTTACAATCTAAGGTCCCTATCCCATTCCCATCAGTCCCTGCCCCAGTGAGCTTACAATCTAAGGTCCCTATCACATTCCCATCAGTCCCTGCCCCAGTGAGCTTACAATCTAAGGTCCCTATCCCATTCCCATCAGCCCCTGCCCCAGTGAGCTTACAATCTAAGGCCCCTATCACATTCCCATCAGCCCCTGCCCCAGGGAGCTTACAATCTAAGGTCCCTATCACATTCCCATCAGTCCCTGCCCCAGTGAGCTTACAATCTAAGGTCCCTATCACATTCCCATCAGCCCCTGCCCCAGTGAGCTTACAATCTAAGGCCCCTATCACATTCCCATCAGCCCCTGCCCCAGGGAGCTTACAATCTAAGGTCCCTATCCCATTCCCATCAGTCCCTGCCCCAGTGGAGCTTACAATCTAAGGTCCCTATCACATTCCCATCAGTCCCTGCCCCAGTGAGCTTACAATCTAAGGTCCCTATCACATTCCCATCAGTCCCTGCCCCAGTGGAGCTTACAATCTAAGGTCCCTATCACATTCCCATCAGTCCCTGCCCCAGTGAGCTTACAATCTAAGGTCCCTATCCCATTCCCATCAGTCCCTGCCCCAGTGGAGCTTACAATCTAAGGTCCCTATCACATTCCCATCAGTCCCTGCCCCAGTGAGCTTACAATCTAAGGTCCCTATCACATTCCCATCAGCCCCTGCCCCAGTGAGCTTACAATCTAAGGCCCCTATCACATTCCCATCAGCCCCTGCCCCAGGGAGCTTACAATCTAAGGTCCCTATCCCATTCCCATCAGTCCCTGCCCCAGTGGAGCTTACAATCTAAGGTCCCTATCACATTCCCATCAGTCCCTGCCCCAGTGAGCTTACAATCTAAGGTCCCTATCCCATTCCCATCAGTCCCTGCCCCAGTGGAGCTTACAATCTAAGGTCCCTATCACATTCCCATCAGTCCCTGCCCCAGTGAGCTTACAATCTAAGGTCCCTATCACATTCCCATCAGTCCCTGCCCCAGTGGAGCTTACAATCTAAGGTCCCTATCACATTCCCATCAGTCCCTGCCCCAGTGAGCTTACAATCTAAGGTCCCTATCCCATTCCCATCAGTCCCTGCCCCAGTGAGCTTACAATCTAAGGTCCCTATCCCATTCCCATCAGTCCCTGCCCCAGTGATCTTACAATCTAAGGTCCCTATCACATTCCCATCAGTCCCTGCCCCAGTGGGCAAAGAGAATTTTCGCCAATGTGAGGTTAATTCTCCAAAACATTTAGTAAACTGGTGATTTTGTGGGGAATTTGCAATTTGGGTAAAAATACTGCAAATCTTCACTCTTACTCGTAAATAGGTCCCTTTATGCAGGTAGAACTCTAGCTGGAATAAAAGCAAGTATTTTCATTGGTGAAACACACTTTGTGATTGCTGAATTGTTATGCTCTGCTGCCCTCTGCTGGAGGATATGGAATCGACGCGCTACACTGCAAACTTGTATCTGCCCATACACCAAGCCAATCACACCAGCGCATTTAGCCAATAGTGCATAAACCTTTTATACTTCAACCTTCACACAGACTGGTGTCTATTTCTACATCACTTCCACAACCCGAGGGGCGCATTTAGGCCCAATGCCTGGGGTAGCACCGGAGCTAAATACACAAGGCCCCGCAGTAAGCAGGGCATTCCATCCGCCAAGGGGGTAGTTATTAGTCCCCTTGTCCCAATGGGCCCAGACAGCACACAGTATAAAGCCTTCCTTACCACACAGTGGGGCAGAGGTTTAAATAGAAAAAGTTTTAGTTGTGTATTGAATGCTCAATGGGAAAATCTGGACCCCGGGGGCCGGAAATAGGGGTAGGCAGAAGAGGCAGTTGCCTTGGGCACAATGGGGGGTGGAAGCGCTGGGCATTCCCTTCGTTTCTGCCCTTCTGTAAGTCCAGGGGACCGAATCTCTCAGCTCATTGATGCACTAAAGGGTTTCCAACTTTTTGGGTGGGGGCGGGCACAAAAGGGGTTGTGATGCAATTGGGTAGGGTTATGACATCATAGCAGCGGAGTAACAGCATCAAAGGGCCTGAGCTGCATAATCCAGTGTGGAATCCAAAGAGCATTAGGTGAGTATGAAAGCTAGAAAGGGAAGAAAGGGTTGGGCTGGGGGTGAATCTGGCGCAGGCTGGGGCCCAATTCACTAGTTTCATTACCAGCACGTACATTGCCAGTAAATTTGTAATTTGAGATATACATCCGGTCTCCATTGCCCTTTCTTGGCAAAACCAAAATGTGAGCTGAAACTTGCAGAGATCCATTCAAACCGACAACTCTCAAACAGTTATTGTAAGGGACTGACTTTCTTTATCATTAAAAGCTACGGGAACCCTACGGAAATCTGACGCATTTACACAAGAAAATCTAGGCAACAAATCAAAATGAATTTTCAAGTTGGAGTAAATCTGCCTCTGTATGTGCCCAAACCATGCACATTTCCAATGTGATAAAGAATAAAAATCTGGTGACTGGACTCTTAAATTGTGGTATGCTGAGGCCATCTAGTGGAATGTTTCATTATTGCTATATAAGAATTGTGGATTATTCATTATATAACCATTACGATTCCTAAGAACTGGGTTTAGAATATATAATGCGCTGCTGCCATCTAGTGGAACATAAAGAATTTATATTCCTGGTTAATCAGCCAGACCCAGCAGAGCCAGATGCTTACACAATGTCACTAGATTTCCCCATTAAGAGAGGAAAAAACAAAGCCCCCAAGTTTCCCAAGTTTTATTTACCATTTAGGCACCCAAGGGCCACACCGCTTGGCACACCATGGCATAATGGAAAAGCAGGGTCGGACTTGGGAATCCAGGCCCACTGGGACTGCAACTTAAAGGGCCCTTTAAGGGGCGTCTGCCTGACCTTACCCTCCCCTGCCCCCCTCGGGTGCCATTATGGTAAATATGGCCCTTGGCAATGCTAATAACCGCATACAGTCAACCTTCTTGCACCTTTGGCATACTGGAAAGGCAGGGTTGGGCGGCCAGGCCCACCGGTACTAAGGAATCTCCATGCATAGGCTTTCCAGCGTCTACCTGACCACCCCTTCCTCTGGGTGCCGCGTATCTCCATTCCATTTGCCTTTACTTTGTGGTTGTAATTAGGGGAGAGGAAACAGGCAGAGTGGGCCTGTTGTACACAAACAAGTACAGGCCCACTGCACATTCCCCAAAGGTATGTGCCGTATTGCATCATATACCCTTGTCAGATGAGCAGAAGACCTTCATAACCAGAGTAAAGGAGATCTTCTCCTCACATGTGAACAAGCTCAGAAAAGAGAGACCTTCTGTAAATTCTTATATCACAAGATAATCAGATGGTCACAACTGCCAATGGTGGGCAGGGCCAGATTTAAAGTTGCAGCACCCCTAGGCTGGTCGCACCCCCTTGCACCTCAATGCTGTTACTGCACCAATCGTCTTTAATGGGGACTCCCCAGTGCAGATGTGGCCATTAGGCCACATGCAACCCCAAGATCTTTGCTGCCCTAGGCCCAGGCCTCTGTGGCCTTCTTCAAAGATGGCTTTGAGGTTCTCCAAGAGAATTCTGCCATTTTGTGCCCAAGGATAAGAGAGATTCATTTTTCGATTGTGCATATGAACATTAAATAAACTAATAATCACTCAGACAAGTTATTTAAACAGCTGTGCCAGCAGCTTATAATTGTTTTTTTATGGAAAAACTGGGGAAACGCCTTCAGCTGGCGTGCCATAACTTTGATCTAAGAGATCCATTCCCTTCAAGTGCTAAGTAAGGATGAATCTAATGACTCTAGCTGCTCTAATGTTTGCCAAGCTTTGCCCATAAGCGACAGTTTAATAAATCATTAGTATCGAATGACATATTCATCCTAAAGAGCAGGATTTGCAGGACTGAATACAATCAGCAGGATAGCCAAAGGCGCCGTATGTCAGGGCGGAGGTGCTCCTATGTTTCTTAAGAAAAGCAAAGAAGAAAAAAGTAAATATCTTAGAGAAGATTGGAAAATTGAAAATGTTGAATGTCCAGATGGAAGAGCGCAACACCTGGTTTGATGGTAGCGTAACACCTACGTATCTTGGTTTTTGATGGTAGCGTAACACCTACGCAGCTTGGTTTTTGATTGTAGCATAATGCTTACGCAGCTTGGTTTTTGATCGTAGCGGAACGCCTACGTAGCTTGGGTTTTGATGGTAGCGTAACGCCTACGTAGCTTGGTTTTTGATGGTAGCGCAACGCCTACGTAGCTTGGTTTTTGATGGTAGCATAATGCCTACGTAGCTTGTTTTTTGATGGTAGCGTAACGCCTACGTAGCTTGGTTTTTGATGGTAGCGTAACACCTACGTAGCTTGGTTTTTGATGGTAGCGTAACGCCTACGTAGCTTGGTTTTTGATGGTAGCGTAACACCTACGTATCTTGGTTTTTGATGGTAGCGTAATGCCTACGTAGCTTGGTTTTTGATGGTAGCGTAACACCTACTCAGCTTGGTTTTTGATCGTAGCATAATGCCTACGCAGCTTGGTTTTTGATCGTAGCGTAACGCCTACGTAGCTTGGTTTTTGATGGTAGCGTAACACCTACGTAGCTTGGTTTTTGATGGTAACGTAACGCCTACGTAGCTTGGTTTTTGAACGTAGCGTAACGCCTATGTAGCTTGGTTTTTGATAGTAGCGTAACGCCTACGTAGCTTGGCTTTTGATGGTAACGTAACGCCTACGTAGCATGGTTTTTGAACGTAGCGTAACGCCTATGTAGCTTGGTTTTTGATAGTAGCGTAACGCCTACGTAGCTTGGTTTTTGATGGTAGCGTAACGCCTACGTAGCTTGGTTTTTTATCGTAGCGTAACGCCTACGTAGCTTGGTTTTTTATCGTAGCGTAACGCCTACGTAGCTTGGTTTTTGATCGTAGCAGAACGCCTATGTCACGCCTATGTTTTTTACTATAGAAGAATAAAAACCAAAGGTGAAAAGTAGAAACCATGGAGAGGCCTCCTGCCCATTCCCAAACCTTACTAGCACCCCCCACCATTACATCCCCTTTTTTGTTAATTGTTGAGAAAAAGCAGGATTGATGCCATCTTGAGCTGAAAGATCTCCTGCAGGTGATTCCTGGACAAGCTGAGCTAACCAAAAGGGTTCTGTGCATAGGGATTGTGTCAAAACATCTGAAACCAACTGCTCAACATCTCCACCTAACACTTTAATGAGAGCTTCTCATAGCCAACATCTATAGTAGATGATAAAGTTAGGAGGCAGAATATTTATATATATGGAAAACTCGTTCGAATAAAAGAACTCAAATACCTCAAATTTTCGAGTTTTCAAACTGGAAAATCTCAAAAATGGCGAATTCAAAATAGGGCTTGACTTTGCCTAGGACAACTCCCATTGGCTTCTACATGAACTTGCAAGCTTTTTAGTTGCTGAATTTTTTAATTAGAGTTTTCCGTGTTTTCTCAATTATAAATACCAAAAAGTTTTTGAACCGTAACTCGAATTTTAGCACTACGAAACGTAGTTCCCGATAATTTTCGTACCATTGCAATCAGTCATTTAGTCGGACAGGTTAGAAAATGTAGGTGGGATAAGGATAAAATCTGCGCACGTATCTGTGTATCTGCCGATCCCCTTGGGGGCCCTACAATGGGAGTCACTTTCGTACGATTGGTGCCTGTAACTATTTCATGTTCAGAACATCCTCCCATTGGTTATAGAAAACAACAAACAAAATGTCTGTGTAATACTGGGGGAAAACAAAGGAAAAAAAAGAGCAAGTTGCTTTGTGTGGCTTTTATACTAAAACATTATAATAAGGAATATACACGTGAACTTTACAAAACTAAAAAAAAAAACTCCACTCAGTGGAAACAGGAGGTTCTAACTAGCCAAGAAGGCAACTCTCTTGGCAACATTATCAGCACCATATTTTTGGATGAGCCTTTTCAGAGTCTCTGCATCATCTTTCTGCAAGTCCAGGTCGTCCTTTCTGACCCATATGGGATAGCCATCAGGCCTAGAGCCAGTCTGAAGGAAATGTCTCGTGGCAGCCAGCTCCCCGTTGTTTTTAAGTAACGCTTGGGTTACATCACACAAGCTGAGTTTGAACTCGGACATCATGCTGAGCAAAGCTTCTTGGAGACCTTCACTCTCAGAAGCATCTGGGCTGGAGGAAACTTCATCTACCTGTGTCTGACTCTGAGAGCTGGGAAGGTCCTCTCCCATCACAAACTCTTTAAGGCCAAAGCTCCTTTTTGGCACCTCAAGCTCTGGGGTATCCTCCACCTGTTAAGAAGAGAGAAAACATTGATTGTAAAAATAAATATAGAGCTATTGTTACATTGCAACCATATAATTTGCACATAGGGAAACCAAAAATTTCACATGCCCCCCCCCCTCAGCAGCCGATCAGCAGAACAATGGGAAGGGAGAAAGATAGCAGCTCCCAGTAGGTATCAGAATAGCACTCAATAGTAAGTAATCCAAGTCCGGCTTGGGACTCCTCCAGTTACATGGGAGTAGGAGAAACAATAGGTTCGCTGAAAGCAGTTCTAATGTGTAGCGCTGGCTGAAAGCTCAGACTCAGGCACACTTTACTGCTGCGCTGCAAGTTGGAGTGATATCCCCCCCTCACCCCCAGCAGCCGATCAGCAGAACAATGGGAAGGGAGAAAGATAGCAGCTCCCAGTAGGTATCAGAATAGCACTCAATAGTAAGAAATCCAAGTCCGGCTTGGGACTCCTCCAGTTACATGGGAGTAGGAAAAACAATAGGTTAGCTGAAAGCAGTTCTAATGTGTAGCGCTGGCTCCTTCTAAAAAACTCAGACCCAGGGACACTTTACTGCTGCGCTGCTAGTTGGATTGATATCCACCCCCCTCTTTTCTAAATAGTAATTACATGAAAGCATTAAGTCAATGGGTGGTTTGTACCCCCAAACATTATTTTGTCGTCACTCTGTGGCGAAAATTAATGGCCTTTGCATAGTGTGTGTGGGTCCTTATTTTGTTTTTTGGTTTTGCCATTAAGACAATTGCCACTGAGATAAAGGAAAAGGATTTCAGTTGTTTTGTCTGCCTCTTACGTGGCCATACACGCCCCGATAGTATCGTTCTTAACGAAGTACATGTATATATACATACAAGGTGAACGATATCGGCCTTGGATATTGGTCACCTCGTCCAATGGTCGCAGGAAAGATAATATTTGTAATGTGTATGGCCCCCGTTACAGACGGATGATCAAAGTCATCGTTTAATTAGTAACTAATCATATCTAGTATAAATAAATTTAAAGCAACTGGACTTGTTTGGTAATCATTGAAGGCGTTTCACTACTCATCCGAGCAGCTTCTTCAGTTCAACTGAGTAGAAGCTGCTCGGATGAGTAGTCAAACGTCTTCAATGATTACCAAACAAGTCCAGTTGCTTTACATTTATTTATTCTAGATATACCATGACCTGGATGAATGAAAATCTTCATAGACAGTAACTAATCATATTGCTCCTCCCCAGGCCCAGTCCTCCTTAGGGTACCTTCCAGCCGCCAACTCTGCCCCCATGGAGGCCATTTAGGCCAGGTAGAACATAAGGGATTACAGTTACTGGGGGTTACCTACCAAATCAGCACCCCCCAAGTGATTTAATGTTTCCTTCTCCTTTAAAACAACAATATTGTGGGAAAATGCGGAGCTTAAGCGAGTTCTACACTTTCAGATAATGGCTCCGTCACTACTTTTCTACATAGTTACATAGTTACATAGGGTTGAAAAAAGACCAGAGTCCATCAAGTTAAACCTTTCCAAGCCAGCTGGGTCTGAAATTACCAGCGATTTTCTACCTCAAATTCCAAGTTGGCAATCTCAAATATGTGCAAATCTGCCCCATCGTCCTGATTCTCTTTAGATGATGCGCTGACCGCTTCCTCGTTCATCTCAGTAGATTTCTTATTCCCTGATTGATAAACAGACAGTTGTAAAGTAAGGCAAGCAGGGGATAGAGATTAGCAGGTAAAACCTGTGAAAAATATTAATTATATCTATTAAACACAAAACACAGACTAGACTGTATTTCACCCACGGACCAACATATTTAAAGGGGAACTCCACACAACAGCTTTTTGAAGAGTAAACATAATCTCAAGCAACTTTGCAATATACATCAATTAAACAATATGCAGCCTTTTCCTGATGTTTAATGTAATAATCTGGTTTGGAACAGTTCCCTAAGCCCTGCCCCCTGTTCCCTAAGCCCCGCCCCCTGTTCCCCTGCTGATCTGGCTGACTACTTTGTGACTCAAATAAACTGTAACAGTAGCGCCTGTCCCTCAGCCTGCCTCCTCCCAATCCCACAATTCCCTGCTGCACACGTGATGTCAATAAGGAAAGGAACATCCCAGTGCAATGCATTGTGGGTTATGTAGTTCCTGCATGCTGTCTGTAAGCTGTGGAGAAGTTGTTACAATTTGCAACATCAGTGTTTTAGTCCCTCCTCCCCTGCCAGGATTACAAATGATGCAGAAAGAGAAGAACAGTTTTGCAGCTGGATTTCAGCATATAAAAATAGTATTTATTCCTACTGTTTGAAGGAACAGATTGCAGGGATAGGGATATTAGGGGTTTTTGTGCTGGTTTGGAAGGTGGAGTTTCCATTTAATTTACTAGGATCCATTCTAGGCAATTTCAACTGAAAAGTTGCAGTTTATATTCAGGATTATTCACTTAAAGTTGCCATTTAGTATGATGCAGACAGGAGCATTTAATGACCATTTGGAATTGCAACTGCTATCTGGTTGCTATGGCTTAATGACCCTAGTAACAGCACAAACGTGTAAATTAAAAAGGAAGGGCAGTAGAAGTGGGCCAGAAAAGGTAAATACAGAACAAACAATAAAACTGAAGCACCAGAAATCTGTTTGTTTATTGGTCGCTCACCTTCTGACCGCTTAATGGCACCCTCAGTAACTTCCTGCCCCCTTTCCTCCACGGGTAAGTTTACATTGCTGGTTTTGGCAGCATCAGATTTTTCTGTAGAGGGCCCTTCCACTGAAGTATCTGTGCTTAATTTTTCACCCGTTTTCTCTGCGACTCCAGGCTTTTCAGTACAAGGGGTTGAATCGCTGATTCGAGATTTCTTTGTTATTGGTTGAGGACATTCCTCTTCGTCATCTGAAGGCTCTTGTGAGGAGGAATCATCAGTAAGTGGCAATACGTAGTTACGTTTGCCTTTCAAATACCTGAAGTAGCGATTTTTAATTGCTTGCCACGTCCTTTTTACTACTTGCTTCTGCTCCATTTCCTTCCATAAGCTTACGCCAGTGCCTCTGTGTGGGGCGTTCTCTCTCACATACAGCAGGATAGCTACATCTTCCTTCTCTGTAAAGACATTTCTTCCTGTGAGATAAAAAGGGGGAGATTTGGGAGGCAAGATTTTCCGAATCACCTTCTGAGCCCCAGAACAGTCCATCTTATTCTCTTTGTTGTCTTTCTCCGGCTGCAGTTTGTTACTGTCGGGTTCCAGCTCGGATTCTGCTGCCTCTTTCTGCACATCTCCCAACTTCTGCCCCACGTTCCCCTTCTCTCCTATGATACATTCTTCCTTCTGCTGCTCACACTCCCCTAAACTTTCTTCATTAACTGGTTCCCCTGGGTCAGATAGCTTATCTCCCTCCTCCAAGTCTCCCCCAACTTTAGCCTGTTGTTTCTGATCACTTTCTTGGCTGCTCTCGCCTACTTTTTGCTGAGGAGCCCTTTCCTCCTTTTTACTGCCCTGGCTCTTCCTCGGCCTTCCGTGACTTCCATCCAGCCGGTAATCATCTACGTCGAGAAGTTTATCTATTCTCACACAATCCATGATGTAAGCAGTGGATACATACTGGGCTCCCTGGGCACTGCCAGGGGCAGAAAGAAGCAGAGCCCCAGGTTGCTGCATCCGACACATTTCCCCACCTCCGTGAGTAATCAGAGGGTACAGCTGCCGCTTTAATGGGCCAGGTGGTACATAGAAACTCATTGGGGTCCCATCGTCATCAACAAATAAAGTGCGAGAATGTGTCAAACCCCCCAAGGCGGCCATTTTGCACCAGAAGGTGTCAGGTGATTCTGCAATAGCAATAGTTGGGGGTTAGCATTAGTCCTACTACATCTCCCAGTCCTTATATTAAATCAGGGGTCCCCAACCTTTCTTACTTGTGAGCCACAGTCAAATGTAAAAAAACTTGGGGAGCAACACAAGCACCATAAAAGTTCATGGAGGAGCCAAATAAGGGCTGTGATTGGCTATTTGGTAGCCTCTATGCACCCTATCAGCTTACAGGAGGGTTTGTTTGGTAGTACATCATGTTTTTTTGCAACCAAAACTTGCCCCCAAGTCTCTTTTTATAACTCATTGACCTGCATAAAGAGCTGCATCTTAATACCCCTTCATTTTTCAACTGTTCCATCCCTAAAACTTACTAAAGATGACTAAAGCAGGCGCTATGGAAAATGATTGCAGTCTGGGGGGGGGTTGAAGGTGGGGTTTCACCACTGTGCAAAACTTTTGTTTCTGCCTCCTGGCCCAGTTGCGTGCATCACATTCCAGGACACGGTCGGGAATTCTGGGAGGGCCATGGCCCTGGTTCCAACACACATGCCATACACATTAAGATCCGCTTGTTTGGTGAGGTTGCCTTATTTTGGCCACCTACATGCTAGGCCAATTAGGGGTGATCTGATGGTTTGACGGTCTGGCCAATGATCAAATCATACGTGGGCCCATCTATAGAAAACATCATCAACCAGCTGATGCGGATCTCACATAATGGGATTTTAATACTGATTTGGAGGTGCTAATACCTGATTTGGAGGTGCTTCAGCAATTATGTATGTGGTGTGAAGTTATGGTTGAAGCCAGAAGAACAGAGACAAGGGTTGTTACCTGTCCAGTTCTTACCCAAACAGCCTGGTTTCGGAAGAACTGTCCGGGTCAAAACTACCTGCCAAATTTGGAAAACAGGGCAGGAGTCTCCGAGATTGATGTGGCGATCAGCCAATCACCATGCCATAGCCCCGCCATGGCAATATCAAAATCCCCCGCCCAGAGACATCATGCCCCACCTCCCTGCCCAGAGATAGCAGTCGCTAAAGGTGGCAACACTGACAGAGCCATAAATAATAACAATGCAGTTGCTGATAAGAGCTATGATTGCGGAAGCCGCTCCCTTACTTTAAGTTCAGAGCAGGGGGAGGCATGCACGCTGAACGGTGCCTCATTTTTGACCACGCCCATTATGTGGCCCACTGTCCCAGATACTTATTGAAATATCCCGCTGTGCCTTTAAGTGTCCTGCTCGTCTTCAGGTCTTCTTAGCTTCCTTCGGGTTTTCTCAGCTCCTTCCGTCACTGCTGTCTTTGGATCTTCACGGCTTCTTCCTGCGCGTTCGTCTTCGGCTCTTTCCGGCTCCTTCAGGCGCTTCGGGTCATCATTTTTTTTTTGTCGTGGGTGCTGGTGCTGCTCAGGCTGTGGGTCACACAGTTCTGCTGGTGCTGCTTTGCCTTTATCTACTACTCTACACGCGCTACTTACTGCTCCATTTTTTTTTTTTTAAATTCACTTGGTGAGTCCCTGACTGTAACAAGAGTGTTTATTAATAAATAATTATGAATTATTACACCTTTGTTACAGTCATGGACTCACCGAGCTTGGTTTATTAAAAAATGGAGCAGTAAGTAGAGCTTGTAGAGTAGTAGATAAAGGCACAGCAGCACCAGCGGAACTTTAGTGACCCACAGCCTGAGCAGCACCCAAACTGTTCCTTCTGAATTTAAAGTGAAATGGCTTGCTGTGCCATACTCACATGTCGTGAGACTTGCAGACAGGGGCAGGCTGAGCTAACCGGGGCACCCTAGGCAACCCAGTCGGCCACCATGTCCCTGCACCTGCTCTATCGCAACCCCCCCCCCCCCCCCCCGGAGCACAGACAGGGGGTAGGTAGGAGAGGTTCCTGCCTGGCGCCCCCCAATCGTTGCGCCCTAGGCAGCTGCCCCCTAGTTCAGGCCCTGATTGCAAACATTCAGAGAACGACGAAAAGGACCGAGATGACCCGAATCGCCTGGAGGAGCTGGAAAGAGCAGAAGACAAACGCGCAGGAAGAAGCCGTGAAGATCCAAAGACAGCGGTGACGGAAGGAGCCGAGAAGACCCAAAGACGAGCGGGACACGTAAAGGCACCGCGGGACATTTTGATAAGTATCCAAGAGAGCAGTTGCGACCTATGCAGTATAATTGAAATAAGAAAGTGAGTAGCAGAGTAAGGGAAATATATATATATATATATATAGCAAGACAATGAGCCGCACACACAGGGACACACAGATCCGTTTTTTTGTTTTCTAACAAAGTCCCTGTGTGTGCGGCTCATTGTCTTGCTATATACATGGTTGTTGCAAGCACCCGGGGCATTTGATTATTATTAGGGTGTGCTCTGATCTTTTCTGTATATATATATATATATACAAAAACAAAAGGAGCACACCCTTCAGGCAACCAAATGCCCTAGGTGCTGGTCAAAAATGTGCAATAAACAAACAGAGTACCGCACACATAGGGACTTTTAGAAAAAACAAAAAGGATTTATTGAAAAAGATCCAACGTTTCGAGCACCAACTGTGCTCTTCCTCAGGGACAAACCAGTTGAATCCTGGTCCCTGAGGAAGAGCACAGTTGGTGCTCGAAACGTTGGATCTTTTTCAATAAATCCTTTTTGTTTTTTCTAAAAGTCCCTATGTGTGCGGTACTCTGTTTGTTATATATATATATATATATATATATAATTATACACTGTAACAGTCTGATTCCTCATAACTAATTAGCAGCCTGTTCTGGGATCATTTACTCAGTAAACCATTAAGGCTGCAGTGTAAAATCATCCTGATATCCCTGAGATGCAATAAACAGCAACACTCACTTCTGTGCTGCAGGGGAATCCAATATGGCTGCTGCTCTAGCTTCAGTCACATGACTGGGGAAGAGGCTCATGGGATATGAAGTCTTTTGAGTCGAATGGGAGTGACTCCAATGGCTGGATACGCTGATAGTCTGAGCCTGTGTACTGTGCAGAAGCAGTTTTGATATCCTGATATGCAATAAACAACGACACTCACTTCGGTGCTGCAGGGGAATCCAATATGGCTGCGGCAGAGGCTGGCTCTAGCTTCAGTCACATGACCGGCGAAGTGGATTATGGGATATGAAGTCTTTCTAGTGCGGTGGGCGTGGCTCCAATGGCTGGATACGCCGTTACAGTAACACAAATAGTCCGCCTATGCCTCTGTACTGTGTAAAACCAGTCCTGATAGCTCTTGCTATGCAATAAACAGCGACACTCGCTTCTGTGCTGCAGGGGAATCCCAATGTGGCTGCGGCTGGCTGTAACTTTAGTCACATGACCGGGGGAAGTGGATTATGGGATATGAAGTCTATCTAGTGGAGTGGGCGTGGCTCCAATGGCTGGATACATTGATATAGGGGCATAGATAGTCAAACTGAGCCTCACAAAAAGTTTCTGAGTAAAATCATATTTATTCACATATGTTTATAGAAGATGGCTCCAAATTGCTTGAGGACTATATCTGAAAGTTGTTTTATTTGAAATAAACCTTCTAATGTATAGAAGAGAAAGATGTTGCCCCTTATCACCTAACTGCACCTTTGTGCCTCATAAACCAGTCCCTGCAGTAACCGCCATGGGCCTTCTGTAAGGCCAGTAACATATTCTCTGCAACATTTGTCAGTCAGACTATGGCTCTTTAGCCTTCATTTCTACTGTCAAACGTGTGTTTTCTGACAGAAGTCCAACCGCCATGCCGCTAGTGACAGCCAATAAGCTGGGCAGCACCCGGCTGTGGTAATATTTTACTCACCTCTAGGATTGAAATATTACAGTAAAATTTTTACTTCTGTATCTATATATATATATATAGTATAGTATAGTAAGCTTTCCAAAAGTTACAATAGTGCACATGTGCCTGCCCATAGAAGGCTCACCGGGGCTAGTGCCTCAGGGGCCCCCACCACCCGTCCAACCTCTTCCCCTGAGTGTGCCTAAATTAAACTTAACTTTAGCGCATCAGGGGAGGGAGACCAGAGGCCCGGGTGTGCCCTGCGGGGATCAGGTCTGGGCCATTGGGGCCCACCAGGTTTTATCCCAGTGCCCCGGCGGCCCAGTCCGACCCTGCTTGGGATAACGATCCAACACACCTGCACAGATCCAGGGTTGGCCACCGGGACACCAGTGAAAAACCCGGTGGGCCCCCGGGGCCAAGACCCAACCCTTGCCTGCACTCCCCCAGCTAACGTTCCTTCCCTGATGCGTTAAACTTATGCACGCTCAGGAGAGGACAGGTGGGGGTAAGGGAGGCTCTGTGAGGGGGTAAGGGAGGCTCCGCGGGGGACGCGGCCGGTGGGGGCACCTGCAGGGCCCCTGGGGCGGTATCCCTGGTGGGCCCTGCAACCCCCAGTCTGACCCTGCACAGATCCCTAGAACATAGTACCCTGGACCAGTGCAATTTTTTTTATAAAAGATGCACACCAGTGCAATGCATTGTGGGTTATGTAGTTCCTGCATGCTGTCTGTAAGCTGTGGGGAAGTTGTTACAATGTGTAATATCAGTGTTTTAGTCCCTCCTCCCCTGCCAGGATTACAAATGATGCAGAAAGAGAAGAACAGTTTTGCAGCTGGATTTCAGCATATAAAAATGGTATTTATTCCTACTGTTTGAAGGAACAGATTACAGGGATAGGGATATTAGGGGTTTCTGTGTTGTGTGGGGCTCTTTAAAAGGAACAGTAACACCAAAAAAGGAAAGTGTATAAAAGTAATTACTATATAATGTAATGCTGCTCTGTACTGGTACAACTGGTGTGTTTTCCTTAGAAAGACTACTATAGTTTATATAATAAAGCTTCTGTGTAGCCCCGGGGGCAGCCATTTACAGGACAAAAGGCACAGGTTACTTAGCAGATAACAGATAAAACCCCATTATATTCTACAAAACTTATCTGTTATCTGCTATGTAACCTGTGCCTTTTCTGCTTTTTCCCAGCTTCAATGGCTGCCCCCGTGTTGACATAGCAGCTCATTTATATAAACTATAGTAGCATTTTTGTTGCAAACTTACCAGTTTTACCAGCGTAGGGCAACTGTACATTATATTTCAATTACTTTAAAATACTTTCATTTTTTTGTGTTACTGTTCCTTTAACAAAGTTTGGTTTGGAACCCAAAGTTCCCCTTTAAAAAAAGAGTGTACATAACTAAAATAAAAATGGGCATCTAATATACACTCTAACAATACATTTATTATTCCACAAATAAATACATGTACTAGTGGTTGACTAGTCTTCCTATATAAATAAAGCCTTATATACATAAACAAAACAAAATGTCTATTAATATTTCATACTATCCTTTAGAAAAGAATCCGTTTATATCACAATAACGGACAATGGCAGATGGGGCATTTTGCCTTTAAAGGGGTTGTACCCAAGTCAAAACCTCAGTCCTACAGCCCAAAAAATGACTTCTTTCAGTAATATAAGTGGAAAGTGACAGCCAGACAGAGCATTGCAACCACCTCTATTTTCCACTAGGTGGCAGCAGGGATCATTATAGCGTCTCTTTGCCAAATATCTTTATCTAAATACCCTTCTGGCAAGATAAACACATCCATGGGACAATATATGGTGCAATATAAACCATTTCCACAAACTGAAGAGAACTCATATTCTCTATTAATGGACTACATTGGGTGTTCCGGATAAGGGATTTCCTCCATAATTTGGATCCCCAAATTGCTGCTGCAGGGGTGTGGAGGCCACTATGGGGGCCCCTGGGGTGGCAGCCCCGGTGGGACCTGCAAAAACCCCAGTCCGACCCTGGGAAATGTCTATACCTGGTGGGAAAAAGATCTATTTTTGACCTCATATCCCAATATTTGTCAATTTCATTATACAGTGCATTCACTGTTACTCGAGCATATCAACATTTTCATAGAACTCTGTATAATTCCATTGTCACAGAGGGGAAATAAAACAAGAAGGAAAAAGTTGTTTTAACTTAGAATTCTTTATTTGGATGCATTGTCCCTGAGGAAGAGTTAAACACAAACAGCCTAGGTTTGCATTACATGACATTTATTTTGCTAATTTCTCTTCTGCTTTCATATCTTCTCTGTCATATTAAACATTTACGTATAGGCTACATTTTAAAATGAAGCTTCTTGGTTGCCTTCAAGACTATGTTATTTCAACTCTTCTGCTGCCCTTTCTCAGGTACAGGCTCTTAATTCTTAAGATTCTTTTTAGGATTTCTCAGTCACTTCCTCGACCCTAGAAGAGACCACTTTCCCGTCGACTACTTCTTCGATCACCGTCTTCACCTTTTTGATGGAGCTCTTGCTTTGTTCCTTACTGACGATGGTAACAGCTGCAACAAAGGAAAGGAAGGTCAGTGTTGATCTGATTTTGCTTTGAGTTGAACTAAGTCAAGACTAAAGTGCCATGGCGTTCTACAAACTGTAATATAAAGCAGGTATAATTCTCATTGCCTCAGAGGTGCTTCTAAACGAGAATATTCAAGAGACAATGCTCAACAATTCACTATAAAAACCTCATAAACCTTGTACATGTTATTGGAGCACAATATGGAGCACTGGCTCCATATGTATTGGAGCATCATAGTTTTACATTAATGGTCCCAATGACTTCAAAAGGGTTGATGAAAAATTCACTCTGGAGAACCAAGTCACTTATTCAGTCATATGTTTATTATGTGTTTATTGTGTACTGCACAACATGTTTTGGATTCAACTGATCCTTCATCAAGGCCTTAATCCAGTAACTGGATAAGTAACTTGGTTCTCCAGAGTGGATTTTTCATCAACCTGTGAAGTGTGGAGGATCTGACAGTGCCTCCAGATGAGTTTACTATTGGGAGGACATCACCGGCAATCGGTGGGTTCTTTTGGCAAATGCCAGAGGGCCTGCTGTAAGATGCCATAGACAGGCACTATTTATTGGACTGCTGGGGGCCGTTTGGGCCTCTGTGTACTTGAAATGCCAGGACCTATTTTGAATCCCAGTCCAGGCCTGGCCAGAGGGATCTTTTTGAACATGCTTGGTGACGTATGAGGGACATCAATAGGCAGAATAGACTTCTAACAACTTTTCAGAAGATATTTACAGGTACCACTTGGCACTTTACAGATGTCACTTGGCACCTACTTATTACAAATATGTCAGCCCAGCTTAAGCAGCAGCAAAACATGGCAATTTGTCCCAAGTTGGAAACAATGAAACCTATTCAATAAGTCAGATACAATTATCCAGACTTGACCATAGCTATAAAAACAGATGTTACTTCTCAGGATTATCTTTTTTAGCTTTATTGCATTTAATGTGGCCTACAATTTAATATAAATATCAGGACATGCATCCTTACTATAAGAAGTATTGCAAAATAGCTTACCTTTCTGTGTTTCAGTCTGGGAAAATCTAAAAACAATAAAAAGAACAATATAAGTGTGATATACTGAGTAGTTCTATCAATAAAACAAAAATGGTGTATGGCTTTTTCTACCCCAAGAAATCATTTTTATTGTACTTTTTCCTTTTAATAACAAATTATGGGGCTCTCAATGTTAAATTATAATATTCCATTCATGCAGTAGGATATAGATAAGGTGCTAACGGTTAAAATAAAGGCAGTCAGGGGCCCCTACCTGGTGTCTTCTCCTTCTAGCAGGCGTCTGTAGGTGGAAATTTCCATTTCCAGCCTTGTCTTGGCATCGAGCAACAACTTATACTCCAAAGACTGGCGCTCGGCATCTGACCGTAAGTTTTGAAGGTCTAATTCTATTTGCGTGATCATGGCCTGAAGGTGGTTGAGCTCAGCTCCATATCGGGCCTCGGTTTCTGCCAAAGTGCCTTCCAGTGCTCCTTTCTACAACCAAGACAATTATTATTAGAAACATGTAATATAACACATGAAGTTGGGTAGAGGCAAATATTATACATACTAAAGGCAAGCTTCAATAACAAAAACAACTGTCTCACATCTCATAAACCAACAGTATCAGGCATAGAGATTTTTTTTTGGTTGCGATATATTGATGGAGCAATTCTACTGGACACTCACCATGCTCAAGAGTGACTGAAGTTCAATCTCCAGGCTCTGTATTGTGCGCTTCAGGTCTGTAATCTGCGACTTAGATGTCTGGAGAGCAGCTGTGTTGGTGGCAACTTCTTTGTTGAGATTTTCGCTCTGTTAAATAAAAAGGAAACTTCAACACCACGAATCAAAAGAAAAGATTGCTAACCCCACAGACATTACACTTCTGCAAGGAGCCATTAAAAATGTCTTTGGATAGAATTTTAATATAGACTGCATGTGTACCCTTCTGGCTGAAACTAACTCTGTGATTTCTGGAAAATAAAATTCACACCAGCAGTCCACCAATTGGTATGAGCTACATCACGACCCCCTAAGCATCTAAAGCCAACCACCATCTAGCTCCCTGTAACAAGAATAAGTTTGGCGGATGAGCCCTAAATGCTGAATGGAATATAGCTTATTATTCTTTGTTTCCACTGTTAATATGTTGTGACTCTGTATCCAAGTCACTGGTCCTAACCCTCAACTCACACTCAGACTTATGGAAGGCAGCTTTCTGCTCCCCTGTCAGAATGGAAGAACCAGTTCCAGGTATTGCTAGTGAAGGGAACTTCACTTTGTAAACTTTCAGTTTCTACATCAGAAGGAAAACTAGAAATATTACAATACTGAGGCTTTCCAAAGCCTTCTTACCTGTCCTCTGTACCAGGCTTCCACCTCCTGGCGGTTCTTCTCCATCATGCCTTCATACTGAGCCCTCACATCAGACATGATCTGTGACAGGTCAACAGGAGGAGCAGAATCAACCTGTACATCAACTTGGCCTCTGGCACTGGCCCTAGCAACAGCAAGTTCCTGGAAGAGAATCAGAATAATAAAATTAAAGAAATGTTGATAGAAATTCTCTCTCTTTTTATCCAAATTTTTTTTATATCTATGTAAGTGTTACTAATTTTTGAAGACTGAGAACATTTTCACCAGTATAGTGTCTTCTAAATCAAGATGAAGGAGCTCATGCTACAACATCATGTTGGCACATCACATGACATCATGATTCCACGGTTGGGTGTGAAAATTCAATATATAGACACCACAGACCCGGGTTCAATGCCCACATAGGTCTTACTGTGAGTTGCTGGGTGTGTCTAAATTTCTATTTTGGCTCGATCTCGACTTTCTGCTTTGGCCATATTGATTGCTGCCTATCTCGATTTATTGCCTGAATATGACTTTGAGCTTTCTTAACCCCTTACCACGAATTGGACTTTCAGTATGCAGCTTCCTCATTGGTCCAGACATAACCCTGTTAAGGGCCCCTGGGCCTTGACATATAGTTACCCATAGTAACAAAAATGGGTAAAAGCACAAAGATATCATAGATGAACCAATCATACCTCTTCATGATTTTTCTTTAGGTAAATCAGCTCTTCCTTCAGACTTTCAATCTCCAACTCCAGGTCTGTCTTATTGAGGGTCAGCTCATCGAGGACTCTGCGCAGTCCGATAATGTCGCTTTCGACTCCAGTCCTAATGGCCAGCTCTGACTCATACCTGGAGTGGGTACAATATGTGGTTACTGGGGGCCAGTCCTGTGCTTATGGGCTTATTTAGCAATTTTTGACTTTCTAAATCGAATAAACTCGCATATCGAATGCTCGTTTATATATATATTTCGTTCAAACGAAAAACTTTTGAATTTACGAGCCCTAAAAACTCGAAATATTCGAGCTTGAGAATATATCACCCCCTTACTGTATAATATATTGAATGGCTATCTCTGCTTTCATTTCATTTATAAGTCTATTTATTTGTAATAAACAGCATTATGATGCCAAGTCACATGGTTTCCCAATCAGTACCTATCCGACTGGTTTTCTGGGTTGTCCTGCTTTTCAAACCCAGAAACCCCTTGCAGAATCACACTGAAACTAGTCTACCTTGTTCTAACCTTGGCAACTGGTAGGCCTACATAAGAACGGTTCTAATCCCAGACACTATACATGGAAATAACAATTTGTGTGGCTTGCAATCCCCTCTCCCACTGAAATGAGTAGAGTAGATCACTTACTTGATTTTGAAGTCATCAGCTGCCAGCTTGGCATTGTCGATCTGGAGGACCAGCCTGGCATTGTCAATGCTTGCATCATTGATCTGTAAGGGGAAACAAAAAACACTGTTAGTTTGGCCCCAAAAAGTACTGAAACACATAAAAAAAGCCTAAGGGGGGTAATTTAATGACTATATAAAAATACAACAGATGATATAGCAACAGGCAAGACATGCAGCTATGAAGATAAAGGATATACAATATAAAGGCATCTATAAGCATTAGGGTGAAGGCACACAGAGCTACTTAGTAGCAGCTACTACGACAATACTGAGAATTGCCTCTGCTAAAACACACATAGAGACAGTTATCAGTAAATGATCAGCATTGTCTATTTCTGTAGCTGCTACTAGTAGCTCCAGCTCTTCACCCTTAAGGGGGCTATGTAATAAAATTCACTAAGTTTTTAAACCATAGCAACCAATCAGCATGTAGCATTTACTGACCACCTGTTTAAAAGCAAACATTTTATTGGTTGCTATGGGTTACTTCTCCTGGGCAAACTTAGTCCATTTTATTACACATAGGAGTAAACCTTTTCATTAACACTATTCTCGGCATTATTCATTATTCTACATTCAGAAACTTCTACAAAGAATTTAAACAGTGCTCCGTACTGAGCAAAGCGCTGGAGTGGAAAAACCAACAAGGGAACAAAGCAATCCAAGTTACCTGGGAGCGCAGTAAGTTGATGATGTTATAGTAACCGCTAACATCAGGGGAGCCAATGGCAGCTTTCTTCTCACAGTACTCCCTGATCTTCAGCTCCAGCTCATGGTTGGCTTGCTCCAAGGAACGGACCTGAGGGGATCAAACACTCACAGTCACTTACATTATAACAACTTGGTCTGCAGCAGCCATAACAAACACATTCCCAAAGGTTTAACTGTAGTTTATCTGGAACGGCAAGAGAGGTTTGTTTCCCACTGAATAGTTAGACTACATGTGGAACTGGAAAGAGGAATTTATGAATACAGGTATGGGATCTATTATCCCATACCTACCCATAGACTCCATTTTAATCAAATAATTCAGATTATTTTAAAAAAAGATCTCCTTTTTCTCTGTAGTAATAAAACAGTACCTGTACTTGATCCCAACTAAGATATAATTACCCCTTATTGGGGGCAGAACAGCCCTATTGGGTTTATTTAATGGTTAAATGATTCCCTTTTCTCTGTAATAATAAAACAGTACCTGTACTTGATCCCAACTAAGATATAATTACCCCTTATTGGGGCAGAACAGCCCTATTGGGTTTATTTCATGGTTAAATGATTCCCTTTTCTCTGTAATAATAAAACAGTACCTGTACTTGATCCCAACTAAGATATAATTACCCCTTATTGGGGGCAGAACAGCCCTATTGGGTTTATTTCATGGTTAAATGATTCCCTTTTCTCTGTAATAATAAAACAGTACCTGTACTTGATCCCAACTAAGATATAATTACCCCTTATTGGGGGCAGAACAGCCCTATTGGGTTTATTTCATGATTAAATGATTCCCTTTTCTCTGTAATAATAAAACAGTACCTGTACTTGATCCCAACTAAGATATAATTACCCCTTATTGGGGGCAGAACAGCCCTATTGGGTTTATTTAATGGTTAAATGATTCCCTTTTCTCTGTAATAATAAAACAGTACCTGTACTTGATCCCAACTAAGATATAATTACCCCTTATTGGGGGCAGAACAGCCCTATTGGGTTTATTTCATGGTTAAATGATTCCCTTTTCTCTGTAATAATAAAACAGTACCTGTACTTGATCCCAACTAAGATATAATTTATCCTTATCAGAGGCAAACCAATCCTATTGGTTTAATTAGTATTTACATTTTTTTTTTGCAGACTTAAGGTATGGAGATCCACATTAATGAAGGACCCCAAGCATTCTCATACCTATATACTGTCCAGAGGAGCTGTGTATATATATATATATATATATATATATATATATATATATGATCTCTTCCATAAATGATGATAAGTGCTATATTTCTAAAAATGAGTCTATAAATCTAACGTGATCTATTTATGGTAGAGGTTTATGGCTCAGGATGCCCCATTTCTACTTACCCGTTCCAGGTAGCTGGCCAGACGATCGTTCAGGTTCTGCATTGTCTCCTTGCCATTGTTGCCAAAGGAGCTAACATCAAGGGCAGAGGGTCCGGCAAACGCAGAGCTGGTCAGTTTAGCAGAGGACATCCGGACAGTCTGGGCACCCCCTGCCACACTTAGGGCCCGATTCACCATGGGTGATGCCAGAACACCATAGCGGGAGGATTGAGAGACACTTCGGGTAGAGAAACTCATTGTGATGCTGTAATGTTAAGGGGCCCAATGTAGCAGTGATGTGTTCCCCTGTATGAGCTGATACTCTGAGCTCTGCTTGCCCCAAGTTATATACCCAATCCAGGGGGAGGGTCTCCCAGTGTAAATGTCCTGGGGCCAGGGGGGGAAACCTGCGTAACAACAGCAAATGTTTATACAAAAGAAAATTCCTGCAGGTAAATATGCATGACATTTCCTCCCTTATCTGTGGGGCCATAAAAAAAAATCCTGTCGTGCGAGAAACAGTCCCTTTACATAGAACTGGGGAGTATTCACTAGAAGCCAGGGTGGGACGTCATTAAATATCTTTAAGGGAGATTTAAATCATTAAATGCTTTTGGGGAGGTTTAAATCATTAAATATCTTTAGGGGAGATTAAGGCATTTACTTGAGGTGACACCAAGCATCCAATAGTCTTCATTCCACAAGGAACAATATATAATAGGAATAATGAAAATGTTGAATGTGTTTATTATAAATATACCTGGGAATCCAACTATCTCTGTTCATATAAGAGGTGGGAGAGGCAAGGTGACATTCGCTTTATTTTTATATAACTGTTAGTGACTTTGGTTTGCCTGCAACTGGTTTATTGCTATGACGAAGAGATGCCATAGGAGCTACTAGTAGCAGCTATTCGTTGCTGCTACTAGTAGCCCAGTATGTCTTCACTCTTAGGGGCACATTTACTAATCCACGAATCCGAATCACGAATGGGAAAAAATCGGATTGGAAACGAAAATTTCTAGTCACGATAATATCATATTGGCGATCCAAAAGTCACGAAATTTTCGTACCAAACAATTGTAAACAGAGATAAAACCTTTCTGATTTTTTCGTGCAAACGTCCGAAAAAGTCGTGCGGCGTATGAAAAAGTTGTACGGCATACAAAAAAGTTGTGCGGACGCCCGAAAAAAATCGGCAAAAATACGCTCGGAGCGTTCGTGCTTTTGTAAATGTGGCCCTTAGTGCTTTGAGATATATGTGTTCTTATGAAAAACTGAGACGCTCCTTCCTTCCCTTGTCGCGGGCGACTAATCTCCCCGAAATGCCATCCCACCGGCTAGAATGTAAATCGCCGGTGGGATGGCATACGCGGCGCCGAAGTCGCCAAAGTTTCCTCTCAAAGCAACTTCTGCGATTTTTGGCAAATCACCGCACCGCGTATGCCATCTCAACGGCGATTTACATTCTAGCCGGTGGGATGATATTATGGGGAGATTAGTCGCCCGCGACAAGGGAGATTTGTCGTGGGCGACTAATCTCCCCATCAGTCACAGCCCTTAGGGTGAAGACACACTGAGCTACTAGTAGCAGCTACTTTTTTTTCATGGCTATTAGACTCCAGAAAATCCCCTGCCATAGACAATACTGAGAATTGCCTCTGCTAAAACACACGTAGAGACAGTTATCAGTAAATGATCAGCATTGTCTGTTTCTGTAGCCACAACAAGTAGCTGCTACTAGTAGCTCTTTGTGTCTTCACCCTTAAGGGCTCTGGCACACGGGGGACTAATCTCCCCGAGTTGCCTACCCCTGCCATCCCGCCGGCGACTTACATGTTCGCCGGTGGGATGGCAGGGGTAGGCAACTCAGGGAGATTAGTCGCCCGCGAACAGGGAGTTAATCGCGGGCGACTAATCTCCCCCGTGTGCCAGAGCCCTAAAGTGCAGGTTATGTAGTCACTAAAGATGGCCATACACGGGCAGATCCGCTCGCTTGGCGATGTCTCCAAGCGAGCGGATCTTCACCCGATATCCCCACCTACGGGTGGCGATATCGGGGAGGCATGTCGGTGAATTCTGCAAGCGGCAATGGGGCAGTCGGTTCGGGGACCGCATCAATGAGCTGATGCGGTCCCCGATCCGACGGGATTTTCTAACCTGGCCGACCGATATCTGGCCAATTTCAGGCCAGATATCGGTCGGCCAGTCTGATTGCTTTTGCCCCTACACGGGCCGATAAGCTGCCGAGTCGGTCCAAGGGACCCATATCTGCAGCTACAATCGGCCCGTGTATGGGGACCTTAAGGCTAGTGTGGATACCACCCAATGCTGTCCCATGTCTCTAAAGGTGGCCATACACGTTACAATTACCCCTATCTGACGAGTCAACCCTAAACACATGCCTGTGCAACATTTTCTGTCCTGCCCAATCAACTAGACGACAGATATCCAGGTCCTTTGCGTTATGAAACGCCTCTTCATACATGCACTGAATACTGTACAAAACCTTGTTTCGTGGGATAATATGGGTGCGTGTATGGCCACCTTGTACCTGTTAATACCTATTAGTTTGTAGAAAACTTGGTCTGTAAAAAGGAGGCTCAATGGTCTGTTTAGTGAGTACAGTGGTGTCCAACTTATTATATTTAGTGGGCTGATTATTTCTCATTCAGCATGACTGAGGGCCAGATTATATTAAAATGGTGGCAAATACAGGCAAGTCTGTAGAGCCCTAGGGCAAACTGGGGGTCATAAAAATCCTTTAGAGGGCCACATCCGGCCTGTGGACAATGGCCATATAAAACTTAAGCTATACTACTTTTCATTACCCCTGCTTCTTAACTTTGTTCTTAAAGCAGTACATGATTTGACTCATTCCATCATCTGAGGGGGTGGAGACAGTGGGGCAATTAGTTAAGCTTTTTTATATTACAAAACAGCTTACTTACCTCTACAATATTTACAGATTCTGTTGCAGAGCAACCCCATAAGGCTCCATTAGCTAAAAGAGAATCTCTGCCGCACTCCATTGGATTTGCTGGGTGTAAAGAGTTAATGTTTGACGTAGAACTGCACTTTTGTTCAGCGATCCATTCCTTTGGGCCATTCAAATGGGTAAGATTACGCCCGTGGCCAGCCGGCATTAGCCTTCACCATCAGGCAGATTATACTGAAACCAACTAGCTGATGTACAGTATTTAGGTGCGCTCATACCTGCATCTCAAGTGTTCATCAAACGTATAAATAAAGCCCAAGTGTAATAAGCTTTATGCAGTATTTCCCTGTGTATAAAAATATATAGATATGGGACCTGTTATCCAGAGTGCTCGGGATCTAGGGCTTTCCGCATAAGGGATCTTTCTGTAATTTGGATCTACTAAAAAGCAATTCAAACATTAATTAAACCCAATAGGATTGTTTTTCCCCCAAAAAGGGGTAATTATATCTTAGTTGGGATCAAGTACAGGTACTGTTTTATTATTACAGAGAAAAGGGAATCATTTAACCATTAAATAAACCCAATAGGGCTGTTCTGCCCCAATAAGGGGTAATTATATCTTAGTTGGGATCAAGTACAGGTACTGTTTTATTATTACAGAGAAAAGGGAATCATTTAACCATGAAATAAACCCAATAGGGCTGTTCTGCCCCAATAAGGGGTAATTATATCTTAGTTGGGATCAAGTACAGGTACTGTTTTATTATTACAGAGAAAAGGGAATCATTTAATTATTAATTAAACCCAATAGGGCTGTTCTGCCCCAATAAGGGGTAATTATATCTTAGTTGGGATCAAGTACAGGTACTGTTTTATTATTACAGAGAAAAGGGAATCATTTAACCATTAAATAAACCCAATAGGGCTGTTCTGCCCCAATAAGGGGTAATTATATCTTAGTTGGGATCAAGTACAGGTACTGTTTTATTATTACAGAGAAAAGGGAATCATTTAACCATGAAATAAACCCAATAGGGCTGTTCTGCCCCAATAAGGGGTAATTATATCTTAGTTGGGATCAAGTACAGGTACTGTTTTATTATTACAGAGAAAAGGGAATCATTTAACCATTAAATAAACCCAATAGGGCTGTTCTGCCCCAATAAGGGGTAATTATATCTTAGTTGGGATCAAGTACAGGTACTGTTTTATTATTACAGAGAAAAGGGAATCATTTAACCATTAAATAAACCCAATAGGGCTGTTCTGCCCCAATAAGGGGTAATTATATCTTAGTTGGGATCAAGTACAGGTACTGTTTTATTATTACAGAGATTACATTATAAAAATTTGAATTATTCAATGAATGGAGTCTATGGGAGACAGCCTTCCTGTAATTCAGAGCTTTCTGGATAATGGGTTCACGGATAACAGATTCCTGTATTCATTTCTTTTCTGGCATTGTTAATGAACTGCCAGCTAAGTAGGTTTTTGATGTTTCTCATCTTCTTGTGTATTTATATTTCTGTGTACAAAATGGGTTGTTCGCAAAACCTCAGTAAAACTATATATTCATATTTTTTGCATATTTAAGTGTTTGCAATTTAGTCCTAAGAGTCAGGAAGAAAAGCAGCTAAAACTTTCATTATTAAAATACACTAGAAATTCCATAGGAAATTGCCTTTGTTTCCGCCAGTGGCCTAAGGCTCTGTACAGTGCAGCCTGTCAGACCAGCGGGACCAGAACCATTACAGCCACCTGTGCATCAAAACCGTTAGGATTCTTGAAAGGGAATGACATTCTTTTTCCTCCTTCCCCTCAGGCAAAACCTTTTTATAGGAATGGCTTTGTAATAATAAAATGTGGACAGTCCCCAGGACTTTATTGTGAGAAAACATGTTGGCAGAGTATGTTCCCTACTTCATGTACTGTACATACGCAAGAGAGAAAAATCTTTGTATTATTTTACAGATATCCTTTATGAAAGGGGTTGCTTATTACAGGTATGGGATCCCTTATCCAGAAACCCGTTATCCAGAAAGATCCAAATTGCGGAAATGCCATCTCCCATAAACTCTATTATAAGCAAATCATTTTAATTTTATAAAATGATTTCCTTTTTCTCTGTAATAATAAAACAGTACCTGTACTTGATCCCAACTAAGATATAATTACCCCTTATTGGGGCAGAACAGCCCTATTGGGTTTATTTAATGGTTAAATGATTCCCTTTTCTCTGTAATAATAAAACAGTACCTGTACTTGATCCCAACTAAGATATAATTACCCCTTATTGGGGGCAGAACAGCCCTATTGGGTTTATTTAATGGTTAAATGATTCCCTTTCTCTGTAATAATAAAATAGTACCTGTACTTGATCCCAACTAATATATAATTACCCCTTATTGGGGGCAGAACAGCCCTATTGGGTTTATTTAATGGTTAAATGATTCCCTTTTCTCTGTAATAATAAAACAGTACCTGTACTTGATCCCAACTAAGATATAATTACCCCTTATTGGGGCAGAACAGCCCTATTGGGTTTATTTCATGGTTAAATGATTCCCTTTTCTCTGTAATAATAAAACAGTACCTGTACTTGATCCCAACTAAGATATAATTACCCCTTATTGGGGCAGAACAGCCCTATTGGGTTTATTTCATGGTTAAATGATTCCCTTTTCTCTGTAATAATAAAACAGTACCTGTACTTGCCTGGAAATTATTTTCAAATGTTGCAATGAAATAATTGTACCTATTCTGCTATTTAGTTCTGACAGTTGGCTTCATATTTCAATATTTGGTTTAGAATTAATTATCTATGGCATTTGAATCACTTGTCACCAATGTAGGAGAATATCTCACTGTACTAAAGGGATTAATATGACCAGGTCTGGACTGGGATACAAAATAGGCCCTGGCATTCCCAGTACCCAGAGGCACAAACAGCCCCCCCCCCAGCCCAATAAATAGTGACTGTCTGTGGCACCTTACAGCCCCCCTGGCATTCCCAGTACCCAGAGGCACAAACAGCCCCCCCCCCAGCCCAATAAATAGTGACTGTCTGTGGCACCTTACAGCCCCCCTGGCATTCCCAGTACCCAGAGGCACAAACAGCCCCCCCAGCCCAATAAATAGTGACTGTCTGTGGCACCTTACAGCCCCCCTGGCATTCCCAGTACCCAGAGGCACAAACAGCCCCCCCAGCCCAATAAATAGTGACTGTCTGTGGCACCTTACAGCCCCCCCTGGCATTCCCAGTACCCAGAGGCACAAACAGCCCCCCCAGCCCAATAAATAGTGACTGTCTGTGGCACCTTACAGCCCCCCTGGCATTCCCAGTACCCAGAGGCACAAACAGCCCCCCCCCCAGCCCAATAAATAGTGACTGTCTGTGGCACCTTACAGCCCCCCTGGCATTCCCAGTACCCAGAGGCACAAACAGCCCCCCCCAGCCCAATAAATAGTGAGTGCCTATGGCACCTTACAGCAGCCCCTCTAGCATTTGCCAGAACCCACAGATTGCCAGTCCGGGCCTGAATATGACCCACCTCAAACAGCATGATGGTCTATAGTATTTTGGGTCCAGAGGTCCAGCTCAATACATTAGAAAAAAAACATTTGTTCCCAGACTTCTCTTTATAGTCCATTTTTGCTCCACATAGTGTATATAGCTATTATATCAGATTAATGAAAATTGCTAGAGCTCCAAAACAGTTGGGCTACATTCTAGAGGTAACTGGTGAACAGAACAAAAGAGACATATGAAACAGCATAGCACAGTATACTACAATTTTGTTGTTTTTTCCATGTAATAATAGTATAATCGGTATCAAAACAATTCTATGTACATGTATGAATATGCTATTTCAGCGCATTTCAATGGACAAAAGAAGCTGTTTTCCCACCCAACAGTCCTGTCAGATTGCACCCCCCCCCCCCCCCCCCCCGTCTAGTTTACGTTTCTCAGTGTCCATAGAAACATATTGTGTTCCTGATAATGCGTTTCTATGGGTTTTGTTACAGGAGACTCGTTTATAATGGAACAAAATGCTTTAAATCTGTTTTACCAGATCTCCATTGAATGATTGGTGTAGCATAAGCGATACACACAGAAGCCTAGACTCAATAAAGGAATCATTAGCAGCTAAGGAAATTCTCTACTGGAGAAGCAGGTTTCAAAATCCCCTATTGCGGGCCAAACCAGTGTGACTGGAGAAGGGGTGGGACATTATTATAGGGGTGGTTCAGCTTTAAGCTAAATATTAGTATGTTACAAAATGCCCTATTTCTAGCAACTTTGCAATTGGTTTTCATTATTTATTATATATAGTTTCTGAATTATTTGCCTTCCTCTTCTGCCTCTTTGCAGCTTTCAAATGGGGGTCACTGACCCCGGCAGCCAAAAGCTATTGCTCTGTGAGTCTCCAGTTTTATGGTTATTGTTAGTTTTTGTAACTTTCTTTTCTATTCAGCCCCTCTCCTATTCATATACCAGTCTCTCATCCAAACCACTCCCTGGTTGCTAAGGTTACTTGGACCCTAACAACCAGATAGCTCAAGGGTCCTCAAACCTTTGAAGCAGGGGGCCAGTTCATGGTCCCTCAGACTGTTGGGGGGCCAGACTTAAGTCCTCCCCCCATGTCCTAACAAAATAAACTTCCTTCTGCCCATGGAAAAAACGGCAATCTGGGGGCTCAGCCAAATCTTTCATGAAGGATTCGGGGTACGGCTGAATCCCAAAACAGTGGATTCGGTGCATCTCTAGTCATCACTGACTTCTCCCTCTCCACCCCCTTACTTCTTAGTGCCAATAAAAACCATCATGTTGGGTTGCCATAGCAACTGCACCGCATTTCACCGCTTGAGCGTAATGCACAGGGGACATACGGGAAGAATTATTTCAGTGCATGTGTGTTTTGGTTGCAGGGGAGACAGGAATTGACTTGGTGGAAGTTTAGCCCACAAAGTCTGGATTGAAATACAGGTATGGGATCTCTTATCCGGAAACCCGTTATCCAGAAAGCTCCGAATTACGGAAAGCCCGTCTCCCATAGACTCCATTTTAATCAAATAATTCAGAATTTTAAAACTGATTTTCTTTTTCTCTGTAATTATAAAACAGTACCTGTACTTGATCCCAACTAAGATATAATTACCCCTTATTGGGGCAGAACAGCCCTATTGGGTTTATTTCATGGTTAAATGATTCCCTTTTCTCTGTAATAATAAAACAGTACCTGTACTTGATCCCAACTAAGATATAAATAATCCTTATTGGGGCAGAACAGCCCTATTGGGTTTATTTCATGGTTAAATGATTCCCTTTTCTCTGTAATAATAAAACAGTACCTGTACTTGATCCCAACTAAGATATAAATAATCCTTATTAGATGCAAAACAATCCTGTTGGGTTTAATTAATGTTTTATTGATTTTTTAGTAGACTTAAGGTATGAAGATCCAAATTATGGAAAGACCCCTTATCCGGAATACCCTTGGTCCCAAGCATTCTGGATAATGGGTCCAATACCTGTACTTACATTTTAATACAGCATTTCAGGAGGGGGCACCTAACTAACATATAGGGAGGATCTTGTATTAAGACTTTTTGTTTTCCTTTAGGCTGATGTTCTAGGCCAGTGATCCCCAACCAGTGGCTCAGGGGCAACATGTTGCTCCCCAACCCCTTGGATGTTGCTCTCAGTGCCCCCAAACCAGGGAGTTATTTTTGAATTCCTGACTTGAGGGCAAGTTTTGGTTGAATAAAAACAAGATTTCCAACCAAATAAAGCCCCTGTAAGCTGATAGGGTGCATAGAGGCCCCTAATAGCCAATCACAGCCCTTATTTGGCACCTCCATGAACATTTATGGTGCTTGTGTTGCTCCCCAAGTCTTTTTACATTTGACTGTGGCTCACAAGAAAGAAAGGTCGGGGATCCCTTTTCTAGGGGGATAGAAGTCACTCGTCTCTGCTACCGAGGGCAACTGAAATACCTTCCCACCGACAATAATGTGAATCTTTATTGGGAAAGCATACGCATTGCGAATGAAACTTTGGGCAACTTTGCCTTTCCACTGGCACTTTATTGTTAATGGAATGGCATTTTGGGTAGATTAGTCACTCCCAGTAGCCAAGATTAACCACAAGCGACTAATCTCCACCTGGAAAAGGCCAGATTAAATAAAGCATTAATTAAGGGAATAATTAAAACCAGCTAAGGCAATTCTCCAATGAAGCTTCCCTAATTGTTCCCCAATGTTACCGTAGAAGCAGGTTTTAAAACACTATGTTGCTGCCCAAACCAGTATAACTAGAGAGGGTGTGGGATCTAGAACCTTTATTTACCAAACAACACTAATTACTGAAGCACATTTAGTGACTCTGTATTTAATTTACTGTTTTAATAGAAACCGGGCAAATAGCGCTTCCTTGAAAGAAGAAATACATTACTCTACATATGAAAAGCATCACCCAAAACTCAAACTTTACTGCTGAAGTCGTTAAATGTATAAACACTGAGCTTCAGATTCACTGTTCATAGTTTCCAAACGAATGGGAAGAGTCAGTGATCCTGGTTTAATAGGGAAAAAATGTTACTGCTTGGAAAATCTTACCATTTATTAATATTGAACTAAATCTAGTCCAACACAATGTGAGTGTACAGCTTAATACATAAAAACTCACCCACGTTCTATTCATTCCTATAGGATTTCTTATGGGATTATTGTCATCAGACATTTGGGTTTTTTAAATGATTCCCTTTTCTCTGTAATAATAAAACAGTACCTGTACTTGATCCCAACTAAGATATAATTACCCCTTATTGGGGCAGAACAGCCCTATTGGGTTTATTTCATGGTTAAATGATTCCCTTTTCTCTGTAATAATAAAACAGTACCTGTACTTGATCCCAACTAAGATATAATTACCCCTTATTGGGGCAGAACAGCCCTATTGGGTTTATTTAATGGTTAAATGATTCCCTTTTCTCTGTAATAATAAAACAGTACCTGTACTTGATCCCAACTAAGATATAATTACCCCTTATTGGGGCAGAACAGCCCCATTGGGTTTATTTCATGGTTAAATGATTCCCTTTTCTCTGTAATAATAAAACAGTACCTGTACTTGATCCCAACTAAGATATAATTACCCCTTATTGGGGGCAGAACAGCCCTATTGGGTTTATTTCATGGTTAAATGATTCCCTTTTCTCTGTAATAATAAAACAGTACCTGTACTTGATCCCAACTAAGATATAATTACCCCTTATTGGGGGCAGAACAGCCCTATTGGGTTTATTTCATGGTTAAATGATTCCCTTTTCTCTGTAATAATAAAACAGTACCTGTACTTGATCCCAACTAAGATATAATTACCCCTTATTGGGGCAGAACAGCCCTATTGGGTTTATTTCATGGTTAAATGATTCCCTTTTCTCTGTAATAATAAAACAGTACCTGTACTTGATCCCAACTAAGATATAATTACCCCTTATTGGGGCAGAACAGCCCTATTGGGTTTATTTCATGGTTAAATGATTCCCTTTTCTCTGTAATAATAAAACAGTACCTGTACTTGATCCCAACTAAGATATAATTACCCCTTATTGGGGCAGAACAGCCCTATTGGGTTTATTTCATGGTTAAATGATTCCCTTTTCTCTGTAATAATAAAACAGTACCTGTACTTGATCCCAACTAAGATATAATTACCCCTTATTGGGGCAGAACAGCCCCATTGGGTTTATTTCATGGTTAAATGATTCCCTTTTCTCTGTAATAATAAAACAGTACCTGTACTTGATCCCAACTAAGATATAATTACCCCTTATTGGGGGCAGAACAGCCCTATTGGGTTTATTTCATGGTTAAATGATTCCCTTTTCTCTGTAATAATAAAACAGTACCTGTACTTGATCCCAACTAAGATATAATTACCCCTTATTGGGGGCAGAACAGCCCTATTGGGTTTATTTCATGGTTAAATGATTCCCTTTTCTCTGTAATAATAAAACAGTACCTGTACTTGATCCCAACTAAGATATAATTACCCCTTATTGGGGCAGAACAGCCCTATTGGGTTTATTTCATGGTTAAATGATTCCCTTTTCTCTGTAATAATAAAACAGTACCTGTACTTGATCCCAACTAAGATATAATTACCCCTTATTGGGGCAGAACAGCCCTATTGGGTTTATTTCATGGTTAAATGATTCCCTTTTCTCTGTAATAATAAAACAGTACCTGTACTTGATCCCAACTAAGATATAATTACCCCTTATTGGGGGCAGAACAGCCCTATTGGGTTTATTTCATGGTTAAATGATTCCCTTTTCTCTGTAATAATAAAACAGTACCTGTACTTGATCCCAACTAAGATATAATTACCCCTTATTGGGGCAGAACAGCCCTATTGGGTTTATTTAATGGTTAAATGATTCCCTTTTCTCTGTAATAATAAAACAGTACCTGTACTTGATCCCAACTAAGATATAATTACCCCTTATTGGGGCAGAACAGCCCTATTGGGTTTATTTCATGGTTAAATGATTCCCTTTTCTCTGTAATAATAAAACAGTACCTGTACTTGATCCCAACTAAGATATAATTACCCCTTATTGGGGCAGAACAGCCCTATTGGGTTTATTTAATGGTTAAATGATTCCATTTTCTCTGTAATAATAAAACAGTACCTGTACTTGATCCCAACTAAGATATAATTACCCCTTATTGGAGTCAAAACAATCCTATTGGGTTTATTTCATATTTAAATGAATTTTAGTAGACTTAAGTTATGGTGATACAAATTACGGAAAGATCCCTTATCTGGAAAATCCCAGGTCCTGAGCATTCTGGATAACAGGTCCCATACTGTACTTATCCTTCTATGTATGGCCTCCTCTATTGATATTCCCGTTTCTTTTTCAACTCACTGCCTGGTTACTAGGTTAAATTAAACCCTAGCAACCAGATAGCTGCTGAAATTCCAAACTGGAGAGCTGCTGGACAAAAAGCTGAATAATTCAAAAACCACACATAAAAAACAATGAAGACCAATTGAAAATTTACTCAGAATACCACTCTCTACATTATACTAAAAGTTTAATTGAAGTGAAAAACCACTAATGTTTAATTTGAACATGTATGGCCACTATGGGATGTGTGTCCGGGCACCAATACCTATAATGTGTGGCTGTAAATAAGGAATACTGGGTGGGTATGATAAAGAGCTGTGTAATTAAATAGTTAAAGATCTTCCCAACCATCAAACAATATACAGTCAGCCTGGAGGGGGAATGTCACTGGGTTTAAAAGCCAAATAAACATGAAGGGAAGTTGTAAGCAAATCCCCCCCCCCCCCCCCCCGGAGACAACAGTATTTAAGATACAGGTGTGTCAGATGGTTACTTGGTAACTAACCTAACCAGTATTCTGCATATCAAAGGGACAGTTCACCTTTACTTTTAGTATGTTATAGAATTCCCTATTCCTAACAACTTTGCAACTGGTTTCCATTATTTATTTTTTATAGTTTTTTAATTATTTGCCTTTCTCTTCTGCCTCTTTGCCGCTTTAAAATGGGGGTCACTGACCCCGGCAGCCAAAAACTATTGCTCTGTGAGGCTACAATTTTATTGTTATTGTTAATGTTTATTACATATCTTTCTGTGCAGGCCCTCATTATTCATATTCATATTCCTATCTTGTTTAAACCACTGCCTGGTTGCTAGGGTAAAAAAAATCCTAGCAACCACGTATCTGCTAATATACCTAATGGACAGCTGCTTGAACAATAATCGAAATAACTGAAAAACCATAAAAAATGAAGACCAATTGCTAATTGTCTCAGAATATCAGTGTCTACATCATATTAAAAGTTAATTTACACACCAACATGCAAAGTTCTCTCTGCATAAAGCACCCACACACCTAATTAATTACACCCTAACATATTCTGATAAACTTCACTCACACTTTACTGCTGCGCTGCAAGTTGGAGTGATATCCCCCCCCTCACCCCCAGCAGCCGATCAGCAGAACAATGGGAAGGGAGCAAGATAGCAGCTCCCAGTAGGTATCAGAATAGCACTCAATAGTAAGAAATCCAAGTCCGGGTTGGGACTCCCCCAGTTACATGGGAGTAGGAGAAACAATAGGTTAGCTGAAAGCAGTTCTAATGTGTAGCGCTGGCTGAAAGCTCAGACTCAGGCACACTTTACTGCTGCGCTGCAAGTTGGAGGGATATCCCCCCCCTCACCCCCAGCAGCCAATCAGCAGAACAATGGGAAGGGAGCAAGATAGCAGCTCCCAGTAGGTATCAGAATAGCACTCAATAGTAAGAAATCCAAGTCCGGCTTGGGACTCCTCCAGTTACATGGGAGTAGGAGAAACAATAGGTTAGCTGAAAGCAGTTCTAATGTGTAGCGCTGGCTCCTTCTGAAAGCTCAGACTCAGGCACACTTTACTGCTGCGCTGCAAGTTGGAGTGATATCCCCCCCCCTCACCCCCAGCAGCTGATCAGCAGAACAATGGGAAGGGAGCAAGATAGCAGCTCCCAGTAGGTATCAGAATATCACTCAATAGTAAGAAATCCAAGTCCGGCTTGGGACTCCTCCAGTTACATGGGAGTAGGAGAAACAATAGGTTAGCTGACAGCAGTTCTAATGTGTAGCGCTGGCTCCTTCTGAAAGCTCAGACTCAGGCACACTTTACTGCTGCGCTGCAAGTTGGAGTGATATCCCCCCCCCCTCACCCCCAGCAGCCAATCAGCAGAACAATGGGAAGGGAGCAAGATAGCAGCTCCCAGTAGGTATCAGAATAGCACTCAATAGTAAGAAATCCAAGTCCGGCTTGGGACTCCTCCAGTTACATGGGAGTAGGAGAAACAATAGGTTAGCTGAAAGCAGTTCTAATGGGTAGCGCTGGCTGAAAGCTCAGACTCAGGCACAATGCACTGAGATGGCGCCTACACACCAATATTACAGCTACAAATACATTTGTTGGTTCAAGAATAAAAGGTTAAATGGCAGAGGGAATTATTTGCTGTGTAACAGTGTCATTTAGAAATAAAAAGTACCCCATAAATATCATGGCAGTATCCCTTTAAAGGACAAGTAAAGCCAGTATCTCATACTTTTCACATAGCATACCTACCCCTTAGACCTACTCGGTCGCTAACGTATTTCCTCTACAACATGCCTCCTTCGCTTGCTATAAGAGAAAACTGAACATTTTCCTATTTCTATAACAGCCGCAGCCATTATTTTGTATGAAGGATACATATACCTTGAAATAATGTAATGTAAAATGACTCAGGGTGCTCTTCTAACCAATTCTGCGATTTATTTTCTGTGTTTGTTTCAGAGCTATTTAAGTTCCTATTAACTACCAATATAATGAATTTTATAACAACAGCACCACCTGCGGGTCAGTTCCTGTAACTGTAGAGTCAAAGAGTTTTTTGGTTTTTTTTTACATTCAGAACAATAACAGAGAAGTGTTCTGATGTTGTTCTGCTCAGGAAGGAGATAGGAAAGGGGCATCTGAGGCTTCTGATCTTTTTTCTCTGTAATAATAAAACAGTACCTGTACTTGATCCCAACTAAGATATAATTACCCCTTATTGGGGCAGAACAGCCCTATTGGGTTTATTTAATGGTTAAATGATTCCCTTTTCTCTGTAATAATAAAACAGTACCTGTACTTGATCCCAACTAAGATATAATTACCCCTTATTGGGGGCAGAACAGCCCTATTGGGTTTATTTCATGGTTAAATGATTCCCTTTTCTCTGTAATAATAAAACAGTAGCTGTACTTGATCCCAACTAAGATATAATTACCCCTTATTGGGGGCAGAACAGCCCTATTGGGTTTATTTCATGGTTAAATGATTCCCTTTTCTCTGTAATAATAAAACAGTACCTGTACTTGATCCCAACTAAGATATAATTACCCCTTATTGGGGGCAGAACAGCCCTATTGGGTTTATTTCATGGTTAAATGATTCCCTTTTCTCTGTAATAATAAAACAGTACCTGTACTTGATCCCAACTAAGATATAATTACCCCTTATTGGGGGCAGAACAGCCCTATTGGGTTTATTTCATGGTTAAATGATTCCCTTTTCTCTGTAATAATAAAACAGTACCTGTACTTGATCCCAACTAAGATATAATTACCCCTTATTGGGGGCAGAACAGCCCTATTGGGTTTATTTCATGGTTAAATGATTCCCTTTTCTCTGTAATAATAAAACAGTACCTGTACTTGATCCCAACTAAGATATAATTACCCCTTATTGGGGGCAGAACAGCCCTATTGGGTTTATTTCATGGTTAAATGATTCCCTTTTCTCTGTAATAATAAAACAGTACCTGTACTTGATCCCAACTAAGATATAATTACCCCTTATTGGGGGCAGAACCGTCCTATTGGGTTTAATTAATGTTTAAATGATTTTTCAGTAGACGTAAGGTATGAAGATACAATTTATAGAATTATCTGGAAAACCCCAGGTCCCAAGCATTCTGGATAAGGGCTCCCATACCTGTATCTCTGACTGTACAGTTACAGGAACTGACCAGCAGGTAGCGCTGTGTAATAACAATATCAAAACCAGTCTTTGTTAAAGGAACAGTAACACCAAAAAATGAAAGAGCTTTAAAGTAATACAAATATAATGCATTGTTGCCCTGCACTGGTACAACTGGTGTGTTTGCTACAGTAACACTACTATAATTTATATAATAAGCTGCTGTGTAGCCACGGGGGTAGCCATTCAAGCTGGAAAAAAGGAGAAAAGGCACAGGTTACATAGCAGATAACAGATAAGTTCTGTAGAATACAATAGTGTTTTATCTGTTATCTGCTATGTGCCTGTGCCTTTTCTCCTTTGAATGGCTGCCTCCATGGCTACATAGCAGCTTATTTATATAAATTATAGTAGACTTTCTGAAGTAAACACACAACTTTTACCAGTGCAGGGCAGCAGCACATTATATTTTAGTTACTTTTATACACTTTCATTTTTTGGTGTTACTGTTCCTTTAATAATTACAGCTCTTGCTGTAAATAAAGAAATAAAGCTTAACTTCAGAATCAGGGCAGTAATATTGTATAATATTATATTGCAATAATATTGCATCATCAATGTTTGTAACAGGTAAACTGATGTTTTGCTTCACAATTTCTGACAACCCCTAAACTCAGCTTCTCAACAATTGCAGAGAGCATACTGAGCATGTGCAGTGTCACTGACACTCCTAACACAATCACAAGTGTGTGGCTCCTGTAATGTCTTTCACATCCTGAATCATTACTTTTATAGAGATGGCTAATGCAATAAATTCATATTTAATTCAATTAATATTTACTATACAATTTTTTCGTGAAAAAAACCTTTTTCCAACATTTCTTATGCATCAAAACTAGAGACTAGTGACTCTGTCCTGTTTCGTTTCGCCAGGAAATTCACAAATATTTGAAAAGATTTGCAAAACAATGAAAAATTAGCAACATTTCTTATGCATCAAAACTGCAACAAATAGAAAAAAAAATAAATAAATAATACAAGTCTAAAAGCTGTGGAGATTATGTAGAAGTCAATGGCAGCTGTCCTTTTTCTATTGGAGCTGATATCTATATTTGAGAATTGTTTCACACAGCACTATGGGAAATGTAGTGTTTGGAGAAATGGGTGGAGTATGTTTACCCCTCCCCCTTTTACACTGATTTATAGCGAGTGTGTTATACAAGTAAGTAGCCTTGATAAAGGGCAGTTGCCCAAAACGTTGCCTAGTCTTTGGCACAAATAAAATTCACCATTTCGGTGCGCTGTACCCGTATTATACTACATTGATTGCCCCTGGGGAGGAGCATGCACGCGATCATACACAAAGGGGCACATTTATCAAAGTACGATTGCTTCAGAATACAAAAATTTATTTATTTTTTTTAATTTATAGAACTGTGTGTATTTTCAGCATTTTTTTAGTTTATTTGTGCAACTTTTTTGACAATTTGTGCGACAAAATCGTATTTGTTGCAACGAGTAGGAAAGTTTTGGATCCATTCAAGCTTCGGTATGGTGACTTTCCTTGGGCCGGGTTGGAGCTGCAGAGTGCCATTGAGCCCTATGGGAGGCTTTCCTTGGGCCAGGTTGGAGCTGCAGAGTACCATTGAGCCCTATGGGAGACTTTCCTTGGGCCGGGTTGGAGCTGCAGAGTGCCATTGAGCCCTATGGGAGACTTTCCTTGGGCCGGGTTGGAGCTGCAGAGTGCCATTGAGCCCTATGGGTGACTTTCCTTGGGCCGGGTTGGAGCTGCAGAGTGCCATTGAGCCCTATGGGAGGCTTTCCTTGGGCCGGGTTGGAGCTGCAGAGTGCCATTGAGCCCTATGGGAGCTCAAAGTCAGAAAGGTTTTCATGGCGTTTACGATCGTTCGAATACAAAAATTTTGTGACTATCGGATCGCCATTTGAAACCGATAGTTTCAATACGAAAATTTCGGAAACTTTCGGATCGTAAGTACGAAATCTTCCTATTCAAACAAACGTAATTTTCGTGGCTTTTGCAATCATCAGAAATGATCGGATTTCATGATTCGGATTCGTACTTTAATGAATCTGGCCCAATATGTGGACTAATCAGGATTGCACTTGTGAAGATACATGTCTAGTTATATCAGTGGTATTTGCAGTATGAAAATTGTATTTTTATTGAAGTTGATATTTTGCAAAAATGAGTGTGTGATATTGTTGGATAACTCGGATGGAGCTGATACCTATACATGAGAATTGTTTCACACAGCACTATGGGAAATGTAGTGTTTGGAGAAATGGGTGGAGTATGTTTACCCCTCCCCCTTTTACACTGATTTATAGCGAGTGTGTTATACAAGTAAGCAGGCTTGATAAAGGGCGGTTGCCCGAAACGTTGCCTAGTCTTTGGCACAGATAAAATTCACCTTTTTCGCCATTTCGAAGCGCTGCACCGTATTACACTTTGTGAATCGTCGATTGCCCCTGGCAGTGGGGAGGAGCTTGCACCGAACGATACAGAAAGCGTGATACAGTGAAAGCAACTTTCTTTGAATTCCGTCATCTCTACATGAAAAGCAACCCCGGAAAGCTCAATACATGAAGTAATGTTCATTTCTATGGATTGATAAAGGGCTGGGTTGAAGCCCGAAACGTTGCCTTGTGCACTTGAGTAAAAGTCAGTTTTTTCTTCAACATTACCGGAGTGCTGCTGTTTTTCATGTTATCTTGTTCATTTCTATGGATCTTTTCGCTAATCTCCGCAACTTTTTTGAACTTTGCGACAATTTGCTCCAAAGTACAAAAGTTTTGGATCGTACCACGATGTTCGTTGAAACCAACATGAGAAAACTGAAAAAGATATTTTGTATTGATGTAAGATGCAAATGAAGATTCAATTTCTTTTTCCTACCCTAAATTACTACCAGCACTCAAAGACAAAAAGATATGAAAGATTAGAAATAAATCAGTGTGCAAGGCCATTGTGACAGCCCTGGCTTTATTGCTTAATACCGTGCATATGACTTCTTAGTGTAAGCCTCTGCGGGGTCTTGGCTGCCAAGAGAGCAGCTCAGACGCTCTTCACTCTTTCATGCTATTACTTTTGATTTCTTCTGGCTTTTCCTTTCTGTTCCAGCAGTCTTATTGGTGGGGTTGGCCAGCCAATCAGGACTGACTCTGCCCTATATAAGCCCAGCCCACCTCACATCCTGGGCCTGAGCATTGGATCTTGGTTAACTGAGCTCTGTGGGACGCCATTGGCTCTTGTTCCTTTGTTCTGACTCCAGTTCTTCACCAGTCCTACTTGTCCTCTCCATCTGACTCCTACTTGTCCTCTCCATCTCACAGATTCTTAGCCCACTCTGCCCCACACTTGCCTGTCCCAGACCTTATGTCCTCTTCATCCCTTCTGATGTCTCTAGTTCTTCGCCCGCTCCATCTTGCGCCTTCCTGTTCCTGGTTCTTTGCCCTCTACACTTCAAATGTCTAGTCTCCCCTTTTTTGTAGCCGTTGGCACAAAATCATTCCTCAACTGTAAAAACTTACACTTAGATCATCAACCAAAAATAAGAGTTAAGAGTTGACTAGGTTTCCCCTGATGCTTCATCTGTTGCACTACAGAAGAAAAACCAAGCAGTTCTTGGATGAGCATCTTGTCAAAAAGCTGAATACCTGGTATTTTTAACAGGGGCCATGTTATAGCAGAAATACAATTAGGGGCACATTCATTAAAGTACGAATCCGAATCACGAAATTCGATAATTTCTGATGATTGACAAAGTCATGATAATTCAGTTTGTTTGAATGCGAACATTTCGTACTTACAATCCAAACGTTCTGAAATTTCGTAAACAGCGGGAAAACCTTTCTTTGTGCATGATTTGGAAGCCTCCCATAGGGCTCAATGGCACTCTGCAGCTCCAACCCGGCCCAAGGAAAGTCTCCCATAGGGCTCAATGGCACTCTGCAGCTCCAACCCGGCCCAAGGAAAGTCTCCCATAGGGCTCAATCGCACTCTGCAACTCCAACCTGGCCCAAGGAAAGTCTCCCATAGGGCTCAATGGCACTCTGCAGCTCCAACCCGGCCCAAGGAAAGTCTCCCATAGGGCTCAATGGCACTCTGCAGCTCCAACCCGGCCCAAGGAAAGTCTCCCATAGGGCTCAATGGCACTCTGCAGCTCCAACCCGGCCCAAGGAAAGTCTCCCATAGGGCTCAATGGCACTCTGCAGCTCCAACCCGGCCCAAGGAAAGTCTCCCATAGGGCTCAATGGCACTCTGCAGCTCCAACCCGGCCCAAGGAAAGTCTCCCATAGGGCTCAATGGCACTCTGCAGCTCCAACCCGGCCCAAGGAAAGTCTTCCATAGGGCTCAATGGCACTCTGCAGCTCCAACCCGGCCCAAGGAAAGTCACCCATAGGGCTCAATGGCACTCTGCAGCTCCAACCCGGCCCAAGGAAAGTCTCCCATAGGGCTCAATGGCACTCTGCAGCTCCAACCTGCCCCAAGGAAAGCCTCCCATAGGGCTCAATGGCACTCTGCAGCTCCAACCTGCCCCAAGGAAAGTCTCCCATAGGGCTCAATGGCACTCTGCAGCTCCAACCCGGCCCAAGGAAAGTCTCCCATAGGGCTCAATGGCACTCTGCAGCTCCAACCCGGCCCAAGGAAAGTCTCCCATAGGGCTCAATGGCACTCTGCAGCTCCAACCCGGCCCAAGGAAAGTCTCCCATAGGACTCAATGGCACTCTGCAGCTCCAACCCGGCCCAAGGAAAGCCTCCCATAGGGCTCAATGGCACTCTGCAGCTCCAACCTGGCCCAAGGAAAGCCTCCCATAGGGCTCAATGGCAGGGATTCACTGGGGCAGGGACTGATGGGAATGTGATAGGGACCTTAGATTGTAAGCTCACTGGGGCAGGGACTGATGGGAATGTGATAGAGACCTTAGATTGTAAGCTCACTGGGGCAGGGACTGATGGGAATGTGATAGAGACCTTAGATTGTAAGCTCACTGGGGCAGGGACTGATGGGAATGTGATAGGGACCTTAGATTGTAAGCTCACTGGGGCAGGGACTGATGGGAATGTGATAGGGACCTTAGACTGTAAGCTCACTGGGGCAGGGACTAAGGTCCCTATCACATTCCCATCTGTCCCTGCCCCAGTGAAGCTTACAATCTAAGGTCCCTATCACATTCCCATCAATCCTTGCCCCAGTGAGCTTACAATCTAAGGTCCCTATCACATTCCCATCAGTCCCTGCCCCAGTGAGCTTACAATCTAAGGTCCCTATCCCATTCCCATCAGTCCCTGCCCTAGTAAGCATACAATCTAAGGTCCCTATCACATTCCCATCAGTCCCTGCCCCAGTGGAGCTTACAATCTAAGGTCCCTATCACATTCTCATCAGCCCCTGCCCCAGTGAGCTTACAATCTAAGGTCCCTATCCCATTCCCATCAGTCCCTGCCCTAGTAAGCATACAATCTAAGGTCCCTATCACATTCCCATCAGCCCCTGCCCCAGTGAGCTTACAATCTAAGGTCCCTATCACATTCACATCGGTCCCTGCCCCAGTGAGCTTACAATCTAAGGTCCCTATCCCATTCCCATCAGTCCCTGCCCCAGTGAGCTTACAATCTAAGGTCCCTATCACATTCCCATCAGTCCCTGCCCCAGTGAGCTTACAATCTAAGTTCCTATCCCATTCCCATCAGCCCCTGCCCCAGTGAGCTTACAATCTAAGGTCCATCTCACATACGCCAGGGATCCCTAACCTTTTATGTGTGAGCCACAATCAAATTGAAAAAGTGTTAGGGAGCAACACAAGCATTAAAAGAAACTTCTGGGGAGCTAAATAAAGGCTGTGATTGGCTATTTGGTAGCCCCTATGGGGACTGGCAGCCTACAAGAGGTTCTGTTTGGCAGTACACCACCAAAACTTGTCGCCAAGCCACGGCATTGGATGTTGGGTTTTTAATCAGTCATTGAATAAGTAATAACCTTGCGCCACGGATTTAACCTTCACATTGATTGACAGCGATGCTCTACATAAACTATAGCTTGTTCCTTCCAGGCCAGAAACAGTTCTGAGCAGGAAAAGTGGCACCAAAGGGGCAATAGTTTCTTATTAGGTCCGACGAATAAGTAACTAATGATTGAAAGGGTTAAAGGACGTTGGATCCCTGATTGGTACAATGGGTACCCTGCCTCTGTCAATCAATGGGAACTTGTACATCCATGTTCCAAGGTCATTTATGTCTTTAAAACACCAGTTACGTATTCACTAATAAAACCAACTGACCAACTGCAGCGCTGCAATGCAGATTTTCTTTAATGAACATTTCACCCATTCTTTCCCCCCCCATGAGTGTTTTTATGTTGCTAGGCAACCCCACCCCTGTGTATTCCTCCCATATCACGGAACCGGTCGGCTATTCTACACACCGGGACCAGATCCACACGAACCTAAAGTCAATTTCCGGCTAAATCTGCTCTTTTCTGTCCTCATCTCACTGTTTTTATCTCCATTTCTATTAAATCCCCAGCAATGTTCTATTCCAAACAACTACAAATTATACTGCGCCATAACACCGCGCCCTTCCGCCCCACCCACATTGGTTTCTACCAGCCGAACGCCTAAAAACTACAACTCCCATCATCCCTCCACTACCGCTGCCAAGCAATTGCATTCTGGGAATTGTTGTTCCGTAATCTCTCCCCCCCCTAGCGCCGGAAATGGGTAATTCCTGTGTTTTGATTGGTGGGGTGGGGCCATGCGTCAGAGCTGTCTGACACTGACGTAACTCGGGTATATAAAGCGGCGCAGCTGAGCCTCTGCCTACGTGTCTCCCCAGCTGTTGTCGTTGAATCTGCTATTGTGCTGAACCAATTCTACTTCACATCTTTCCCCACCGAGGAAACGCAAGCTTATCGTATGTCAGCTATCCAGAACCTCCAACCTTTCGGTAAGCCTTATCCCTTCCCGCTATATAGCTTACAAGAATGCCGCTTTTTGAGAGAAATGGGGTTTAATGCTTTTATTTTTGTACCATTTACAAGTAAACTTCTAGTTTCTCTTTTAACGCTATACTTTTTGTCGGTAATTATGGAAAATAATGTGTTTTTTTAAAGTCTCCACTTGGGGGCGGTGTTCTACGCCCAGCGGCGTTCCAAGCAGTCCATAAGATGGCGGCTATACCTTTGTGTCGCAGTTGTTTTGCTTGCTATGTAACAGGGCGGGACGGCTGCCATGGCAACAGTTTAATATGTCAATCACACAAGGGTTTTGTTTTTTTTTTTCACTGAAGAGCATTAGAGCCACCAAAAAACAAATATTCTGGTGAATTATGACTTTTAAAACCCATAATTATAACTCAATCTCATAATTATGACTCTCAATCTCATAATTATGACTTAAGTCAAAATTGAGTTTTAACAGCAGGTTTTGTAGAAACAGAAAAAAATTGATTAAATAAAGGATTTATATATTTTTTAACTATTTTGGCAGTTAAAAGGCCTTTGTTCACATCAGTTTAGTTAAGACATCTTATAACCTACTCCTGTTTCTGTAGAGAATTACTGACTGGCTTATGTGTCTGGCATCAAGTTAATTAAATTCCTGACTGGTGGGTGGTAATTACTGGCTGGTTGCTATGGGTTACTAGACCTAATGCTAGCGCCTGTGCTTAGACTCTATCCTGTGTGCTTTATGACTTTACAGTGATGTCTCTAACTATATCTTTTTGTTTCCAGACCCATTTGCTAATGCTAGTACCGGCGGCATCTGGCTCCCAGCTGGGTCAGAGGATTCCATCCATATAAGAATACAGCAAAGGAACGGCAGGAAAACCCTCACCACCGTACAGGGCATAGCCGATGCCTATGATAAGAAGAAACTAGTGAAGGCCTTTAAAAAGGTGAGAACTACTGTGTAGGGATGAGAGATGGGCCGTCATTGCCCGTAGGGATCTGGGAAAGGGAAAACCTTACATAGGACAGACTGCTCAAAATATAAAATGTTTACAGTAGTTGGGCAAAAATGTAATCTCTGAAGGCTGGAGTGGGCAGATGTCTAACATAATACCATACCTCTGCAAAAACCAGGACAGTTGGGGACAGTCCCTCTTTTGACAGCTCAACGTCCTGAATTCTTACTGAAAAGTCCCTCATTTCCCTTTGATCTCCCGCACTGAAGCTACAAAAGATACAAATTTAATTAAGTTGCTTTTGGCAGAGAGCCCAGAAATCCTAACGAGCTTCACCTGCACTTAGATACATTGTTTCTTACATTTAATTAAATAAGTGGCAGAGAGCCCAGAAAGGTAAAAAGCTCCCCCCTGCACTGAGATACAATTGTGACTAACGGGTCTCTTGGGGGGGAACAGACTCGCAGCTTAAAGGGCAATTTCACCTTTTCCAGCAAAGCTGTAATAACACAACAGGACCCCAGAAATGTGTTCAAACTTTAAATAACCTGTCAAATGGGAGTGGTATTAGGGGGTGTGGTCAAAAAATGGGAGTGGTATTGTTTTTCTTTTCAAAATATTGGGAGGTATGTAATAGCCAGAACACTACTTCCTGCTTTTAGCTTGCTAAACTTAGTCAGTGACTTTAGAGCGGGCCACATGGGACATAACTGTCAGTTTGTGAGCACCCAGGTCAGATTCAATAGCAAACTTATTGAGCAGTTATGTTCCATATGCCCCCCTCAGATCACTGATTGGTTACTAACTGCTAACTAGTCAATTAGCTTGAAATTGAAAGTGCTATATCCTATTGAGTGAATTGGGGTTTAAAGAGCAGTGTGGGCTTAAACACAGGCGCACCAGTTGGGCGCAAAAATGGGGTTGAGAAATTATTTCAGTTAGGAGCAAAACTTTGGATTGGGCAATTTCAGCAAGGGCTAATGGCAGTCAGATGGTGGCACTTACAGGGTCCCTGGGGCGTCCTTTGTAGGAGGAATCCATGCAGGGATATAGGGCCCAAGTGGAGAAAGTGTTTGGGAGGTTTGTGTTGCAAGTTCTTATATTTTTTTTTTTCTTGTAGAAATTTGCCTGCAATGGTACCGTGGTTGAACACCCAGAATACGGAGAGGTGATCCAGCTGCAGGGAGACCAGCGCAAAAATGCCTGCCAGTTTCTAACTGAGGTAAGTGTTAATGTCGTCCATCGGAATCTTGTAACCTGTCGGCTTGTGGCTTTGTATTGAGACGTTTCTCTTCCCCAGGTTGGGCTGGCAAAGGAAGACCAGTTGAAGGTCCATGGATTTTAACGTCTGAGTATTTGGAATTGAACACACGGCTCCCTGCTGCAGTGTGTAGTTGCCTCCGGCTCCCTTATCACAAGCTTATTCTCCAGTCACTCCTTTTATATGAGAAATAACTGTTTTATGGACAAATTGTGGGCGCACAGTGTGTGGTTATAAGCCTGAGAATGTCTGTACAGCTGCCTGCCCCTACAGGGGCAATGCTTTCCCATTGCTGCCACAGACCCACCGTAACTAAGTATGACTTCTATACACACCAGACTGGGGAGGTAAGATGAGGCTAAATCTTGCTTTCCTGGTTATGGCTTACAGTAAAGATGGCTAATATTGTGCTGGCCAAAGCAGCAGGAGGTGGCCCATTGAGACTTCAGTCCCCAGTAATGTCCAGTATGAAGTGGCTGTTCAGTATTAAACTTATGACAAGGGAACTGCTGGGCTATAACATTGTTTTATGGTGAGAGCCCAATGCAATTTTAATGCACTGAGAAACCAAGCTTTGACTTTTTAAATGTACATTTGTAACGGTATTTAATAAACCTGTTTAACTCAAGCCCTTGGTCTCCAACATCCTTTGTTTTCCGCTGGGGGGTGATTTACTTTTTTCCCTAGTAGTTTGCGGCCTTGTGCCTTTTATATGGACTTGTGACTCCTAAAATCTGAAAAGACTTTGAAGAAGATGTAAAATTCAACGCAGTTTGCCATTATATTGTCTGACACTTTCCCTCTCACCTGAGTCGCTAACAAACACCTAGAACTCTACTACTTGGTTATTTATGAGAAAAACATGAAAGAAGGCACATACAGTTTCTGTTCTGAGCAGCAGCAATTGAGTTATTTGGTACAAAGGCCCAGCAATGTGAAACTTACATGTTTACTGAGCTGGCAAGGGACTCTGGGGGTTGTAGTTAAACAATAACACTGCAATTTGCCTTTTGTATAACCTATAAATAAATGTTGTAGGAACAGTAACTGGTGCCACTGTTGGTGCAGTAACATGGAGTCACTATATGTATGGGAGCTAATTAATAACAGAATATATGGGCATTTCTTATACAGGGACTGACTATAGGAGTAAGGGCTACAGACTGGCCAGGTGGAACGGAATAGACTCAGCTGGCCAATCAAGAAGCCTGAAAGCCTGGCTAGACAGTCTACAGGAGAGCTGTCTATGAATCCAACATACAGGAGCCTATGTGCCTGTACACACACATCACTTCAGTAAGCTAAAGTCCTCCTGCAGGCAACTTTGGAGAACAAAGCGATATGAAGGGTTTTTCCCCGGCGACTCCCTTTTGCAGTGTTTCGTCGTCTGCGATAGCAGAGATCTATCACGGGCAAATCAACTGCTCCGTGGGTTTTTGCCCTTAAGGGCAGACCGAGAGGGTGTTTCAGAGAGGTGGGATGGCAGCCATGTTGCAATCAATCACATACAGTATTTTGGGTGTGTATATAAGGTTATAACAAGATGGGAATTGGGGAGATGTTAGGATGAAGCAATACTTTACAGGGTTATACTCGTTAGTGACATAAAGAGATAGCAGCTAATAAGTGAGCCAGGCATTTGGGCACTAGGGCACAGCTCAGTGATGGTGCAGCTTTATCCTGTGTGATGATTCATTGGACATAAGGGCAATGTAGCAATAATGCACACCGCCAGCCCAATTGCACCACCTAATGGTTCAGCCCTTGGGAAATGGGATTAGTGGGAAGCAAATGTGACGTGCCAGAGGGCTGACCAAACATACGCACAGAATTCAGTCCAAAATCCACCCAGATGGGCATACAGTTCCAATGGCAGTGCCTTTACGTGGGGCTGTTATTAGTAGCTCTGGGTTTCATGTGGCCAAGCAGTCTCCAGTCACTTCCAGTTGTGCACTGCCTAACTGTCACCTAAATGTGACACTGGTGCAGCTGTGGCCTGCATTGGCCAATTCTAATAGGCTTATTTATTAATTATTGAGTTTATGAATTAAGTGCATAAACACTGTCTGAACTGAAATAAATATAAATTGCACACCTGATTCCACAGATTGGAGGGTAACCATGACAGTCTGCTTCTGCTCGAAAGGACCATTTCCCCATGAGCACAGTTATCCAGCTCCTCCCACACCAACAGAGGGACTTCAGAATCAGTCCCAGAATCCACCAGGTCACAATGGAACAAAATGAGGGAAGGGGTTGCCTTATTCAGCATTACTCTGGTTCTTATGATTCAAGGAAACACCTATCATGGTTTCCTTTAATCTGTGGGATCACGTACAATAAAATATATTTATTTCTGTAAGTTCAGACGGTATTTGGCAGCTTGTCTACATAAGCCCAACTCATGCTCACAAAGTGTTATCCCTTTACAATGGTTCTGGTAAAGGGACCTGCAGCGGGCCGGTTACCCACAAGAAAAGGGGACTGTGGGCCTTATCCATATTTATTATATTACCTATATTATCTATATAAGCATTTACTTCTGATGATGTCACTTCCTGTTTACCGGTGGTCAGTGTGTCATGGATCGGGTTGCAGATAAGGCAGTTGCGGTTCCGGCAGCGGGTCAAAAAGGAGTGAAAATGTGGGTCTGGGTCTCAAAAATTAGCAGGATTAGGCGACATTAGTTCAATTCAGCCAATAGCTAAACTGCAGTGATCTAACAGATCAGTTCATACCTATGGGATATCGTTAAAAGGAATACCCACAGTGCAATGCTTTCTGGGCAGTAAAGTTGCCATTCTGGAGTTTTTTTATAGCCTTATTCAGGATCAACTAGAAGTTCGATGGGCACTATAGGAGCATTGGGGTGCGCCCAACTATAATGCTTTTCACTCTATGTTCTGTTCTGCCTTCCCTTAATTATTCCGCCAAAAGGAGGGTTTCATTCACAGCCCTAAAGGTCCCCATACACGGGCATATTCTATCTGCCGATATCAGTCCCTTAGACAGATTCGGCAACTAATCGGCCCGTGTATGGGCACTACCGACGGGCCTGCCCGACCGATATCTGGCCTGAAATCGGGCAGATCTCGATCGGGCAGGTTAGAAAATCTAGTCGGATCGGGGACCACATCGGCTCGTTGATGCGGTCCCTGGACCGACTTTTCCTATACCCGTTGTTATAATTCGATCGTTTGGCCCCAGGGCCAAACAATCGAATTATCCTGGATTCTCCAGATATCGCCCACCAGTAGGTGGGGATAACGGGAGACAATCCGCTCGCTTGGCGACATCACCAGGGAGCAGATCGGCCGTGTACGGGGACCTTTACTCCCTGATTATATTGACCTTTGTTGGACAGACCCAATGAGGTGTTCTTATCTCCAGCCTTGTATCTTTACCCATCAATGATAGAGAAACAATAGCCCCTAAAAGCACCACAAAGGATCCTATGACGACACCCAGGTTTCCCCCCTGCTGCCCAACTTCTCATTTCTGCCCCATTAGCTTGGTATAATCTCAGAGCAATTTGTTTGCACGGAGTCAGAGCGGCAATCAATGCAGAAGTTCCGCTTGTGTCAATATGGACAGTGTGTTCATTAGGCACTTACAGAGGGGCAGGATGACAGCTCCCACTGCTCCTTATAATAAATTCATATGCAAGAGCTTTGTATCCCATAAACAAGTGCTTTAGACAGAACATGGTTGACAGATCGACATAAACACGTTTTATTTATATAGGAACAATTATTCGCAAAATATTGGGAATGTTCATATCGATAAGATATATAATATATATATATATATACTGTATATATAACTATGTACAGAAATATACACACATATTACACTAACATTTCGTTTACACGTAGAGCATTTTGTCTTTGTACCCAAAACAAACAGTAGAAAAACAAATTTAGTTACTGGAAACCCAAAAGTTTCAAAAATATGGTCTTTGTACCCAAGAACTAACTGCAGAAAAAAGTATTGTACATTTTAGCTTTGAGTCAGTTTTTGGAAACTTGAAGAAGCCCAAAAGTTTCAAAAATGTGGTCTTTGTACCCAAGAAATAGTGGGAGAAACAACAGAGTAAAGCTCAAAATTTGAGTCAATTTTTGGAAACTAAGAAACCCAAAACTTTCAAAAATGTGGTTTTTGTACCCAAGAACTAGTGGGAGAAACAACAGAGTAAAGCTCAAAATTTGAGTCAATTTCTGGAAACTTTAAGAAACCCAAAACTTTCAAAAATGTGTTTTTTGTACCCAAGAAGTAGCCATAGATAAAAGTTTTGTTTTTTCAATTTTAGCTTTGAGTCAGTTTTTGGAATCTTGAAGAAACCCAAAAGTTTCAAAAATGTGGTCTTTGTACCCAAGAACTAGTGGGAGAAACAACGGAGTAAAGCTCAAAATTTGAGTCAATTTCTGAAAACTAAGAAATCCAAAAGTTTCAAAAATGTGGACTTTGTACCCAAGAACTAGTGGGAGAAACAACGGAGTAAAGCTCAAAATTTGAGTCAATTTCTGGAAACTAAGAAACCCAAAACTTTCAAAAATATTTGTACCCAAGAACTAGTGGGAGAAACAACGGAGTAAAGCTCAAAATTTGAGTCAATTTCTGGAAACTAAGAAACCCAAAACTTTCAAAAATATTTGTACCCAAGAACTAGTGGGAGAAACAACGGAGTAAAGCTCAAAATTTGAGTCAATTTCTGGAAACTAAGAAACCCAAAAGTTTCAAAAATGTGGACTTTGTACCCAAGAACTAGTGGGAGAAACAACAGAGTAAAGCTCAAAATTTGAGTCAATTTTTGGAAACTAGGAAACCCAAAACTTTCAAAAATGTGGTTTTTGTACCCAAGAACTAGTGGGAGAAACAACAGAGTAAAGCTCAAAATTTGAGTCAATTTCTGGAAACTTTAAGAAACCCAAAACTTTCAAAAATGTGGTTTTTGTACCCAAGAAGTAACCATAGATAAAAGTTTTGTTTTGTCAATTTTAGCTTTGAGTCAGTTTTTGGAATCTTGAAGAAACCCAAAAGTTTCAAAAATGTGGTCTTTGTACCCAAGAACTAGTGGGAGAAACAACGGAGTAAAGCTCAAAATTTGAGTCAATTTCTGAAAACTAAGAAACCCAAAAGTTTCAAAAATGTGGACTTTGTACCCAAGAACTAGTGGGAGAAACAACGGAGTAAAGCTCAAAATTTGAGTCAATTTTTGGAAACTAGGAAACCTAAAACTTTCAAAAATGTGGTTTTTGTACCCAAGAACTAGTGGGAGAAACAACAGAGTAAAGCTCAAAATTTGAGTCAATTTCTGGAAACTTTAAGAAACCCAAAACTTTCAAAAATGTGGTTTTTGTACCCAAGAAGTAACCATAGATAAAAGTTTTGTTTTGTCAATTTTAGCTTTGAGTCAGTTTTTGGAATCTTGAAGAAACCCAAAAGTTTCAAAAATGTGGTCTTTGTACCCAAGAACTAGTGGGAGAAACAACGGAGTAAAGCTCAAAATTTGAGTCAATTTCTGAAAACTAAGAAACCCAAAAGTTTCAAAAATGTGGACTTTGTACCCAAGAACTAGTGGGAGAAACAACGGAGTAAAGCTCAAAATTTGAGTCAATTTCTGGAAACTAAGAAACCCAAAACTTTCAAAAATATTTGTACCCAAGAACTAGTGGGAGAAACAACGGAGTAAAGCTCAAAATTTGAGTCAATTTCTGGAAACTAAGAAACCCAAAAGTTTCAAAAATGTGGACTTTGTACCCAAGAACTAGTGGGAGAAACAACAGAGTAAAGCTCAAAATTTGAGTCAATTTTTGGAAACTAGGAAACCCAAAACTTTCAAAAATGTGGTTTTTGTACCCAAGAACTAGTGGGAGAAACAACAGAGTAAAGCTCAAAATTTGAGTCAATTTCTGGAAACTTTAAGAAACCCAAAACTTTCAAAAATGTGGTTTTTGTACCCAAGAAGTAACCATAGATAAAAGTTTTGTTTTGTCAATTTTAGCTTTGAGTCAGTTTTTGGAATCTTGAAGAAACCCAAAAGTTTCAAAAATGTGGTCTTTGTACCCAAGAACTAGTGGGAGAAACAACGGAGTAAAGCTCAAAATTTGAGTCAATTTCTGAAAACTAAGAAACCCAAAAGTTTCAAAAATGTGGACTTTGTACCCAAGAACTAGTGGGAGAAACAACGGAGTAAAGCTCAAAATTTGAGTCAATTTCTGGAAACTAAGAGACCCAAAACTTTCAAAAATGTGGTTTTTTTGTATTCAAAAATTTTTGTACCCAAGAACTAGTGGGAGAGACAATGGTTTAAAGTTCAAAATTTGTGTCAATTTCGGGAAACTTTAAGAAACCCAAAACTTTAAAAAATGTGGTTTGTGTACCCAAGAAGTAAGCGTAAAAAAAAAGTTTTGTTTTTTCAATTTTCGCTTTGAGTGAGTATTTGGAATCTTGAAGAAACCCAAAAGTTTAAAAAATGGAGTGTTTGTACCCAAGAACTAGTGGGAGAAACAACGGAGTAAAGCTCTAAATCTGAGTCAATTTCTGGAAACTTGAAGAAATCCAAAAGTTTCAAAAATGTGGTTTTTGTACCCAAGAACTAGTGGGAGAAACAATGGTGTAAAATTCAAAATTGTAGTCAATTTCTGGAAACTTTAAGAAACCCAAAAGTTTCAAAAATGTTGTATTTGTACCCAAGAACTAGTGGGAGAAAAAACGGAGTAAAGCTCAAAATTTGAGTCAATTTCTGAAAACTAAGAAACCCAAAAGTTTCAAAAATGTGGACTTTGTACCCAAGAACTAGTGGGAGAAACAACGGAGTAAAGCTCAAAATTTGAGTCAATTTCTGGAAACTAAGAGACCCAAAACTTTCAAAAATGTGGTTTTTTTGTATTCAAAAATTTTTGTACCCAAGAACTAGTGGGAGAGACAATGGTTTAAAGTTCAAAATTTGTGTCAATTTCGGGAAACTTTAAGAAACCCAAAACTTTAAAAAATGTGGTTTGTGTACCCAAGAAGTAAGCGTAAAAAAAAAGTTTTGTTTTTTCAATTTTCGCTTTGAGTGAGTATTTGGAATCTTGAAGAAACCCAAAAGTTTAAAAAATGGAGTGTTTGTACCCAAGAACTAGTGGGAGAAACAACGGAGTAAAGCTCTAAATCTGAGTCAATTTCTGGAAACTTGAAGAAATCCAAAAGTTTCAAAAATGTGGTTTTTGTACCCAAGAACTAGTGGGAGAAACAATGGTGTAAAATTCAAAATTGTAGTCAATTTCTGGAAACTTTAAGAAACCCAAAAGTTTCAAAAATGTTGTATTTGTACCCAAGAACTAGTGGGAGAAAAAACGGAGCAAAGCTCAAAATTTGAGTCAATTTCTGGAAAGTTTAAAAAACCTAAAAGTTTCAAAAATGTAGTCTTTGTACCCAAGGACTAGCGGGAGAGACTTTGGCGTCTGCTCATTTAGTGAGGTGACCAAACGAGTGGATGTTTCTCCCCATATGCTCACATAAGGTGGGTTATATCTGGCTAATTCAATCGGATGACGAGTATAGGAGCCATCAGAGCAGGGACCATATCAATGAGCCGATGTGGACCCCCAATCTGATGGGAAAATCAAACCTGCCTGGGGGAGGCTTGTGGGGGTCCCCATACACTGGCAGGTAAGCTGCCGAATTGGCCCAACCTATAATCTCAATTTTTGAGTCCATTTCTGAAAACTTTAGGGCAGATTTATCAAAATGTAAGATTAGAGAAAATTTCACCCACTTTCTATTGATTCCTATGGGATGGGTGGCTCTAAGTTTCACCCGTTGATAAATATGCTTCTAAAAATCCCATAGGAATCAATAGAAAGGGTGTGAAATTTTCTCTAATCTCACATTTTGATAAATCTGCCCCTTGGCGAAATCCAAAAGTTTGAGGTTTTATTTACTAATTTTCGAATTTGTGAAAAGTGTAAAGTAGTAAATATGGGGCTCTGTGAGGTCTGTAACGGAAGTTCTTACTACAATGTACCTGGGAACGTAGTAGGGGGTTAATGTGTATGATATACACAAGCCATTTCACCCTCATGAGGAGTCGGGGGAGTACTGACACAACTGGCTTTTGTTTATAGCAGGTGTGCATATAGTAGGTATCAGGAACTCCTGATAAATGGTACAATCCACTGACGGGCAAAGTGGTTTATTCCTATAAAGTCCAGAACAAAAAGTTTAATCATAATCATGCCTATCATTAACTGCCATCAGGCACAAAACGCGTTTTATTGAAACCACTTGACCTATCTATGGGTGGCCTTTGGGGTGCCAGCCTATTTGTATTTGTACTATAAAATCTATTGTTCCAAAAAGAAAATGTCACTTATAGGAGAAGGAAAGGCATTTTGGCATTTTATTGCCAATAGATCAGCCACAATAGTGCAAGCAAAAAGCTTTACCATACCTGAGTAAACAGCCCTATAAGCTCCCTCTGTTTGTTTAAGACAGGAGCTGCCATTTTAGCTTTGTCTCGGTAACTTCTGTGCTGCAGCTTTGGCTGCTGGTAGCTCAGATTACAGCATAGTTGAGAGGGGGAGAGATGATGGGAGGGGGAGGAGGAGAAGGGAGGGGGAGAAAGGAGAGAGCAGACTCGTGCCGTGCCCTGAAGGATTTTTCTGAGGGCAGGCAGTCTGACACAGAAGAACATGTATACACAAAAGGAGACAAGAAATCCTGTGTTTCTTTTGATAGAGGACTCAGTGCAGCGTTTCTGTGAGTGCTTATGGCTGTAGTTACATAGACCTTTCTGATAAAGCTTACTGAGTTTATACCTTTCCTTTGCAATATTCATGATATTTGCTGCACTTTCTCTGTGTCTACAGATACTCAGTGTCACTATACTATGCAGCGCTGTCACTATAGCCCAGTTTCCAGTATCATTATGTCTTTCAGCATTGGCTAAGTGGGAGAGAACATATCATTCCCCCGTAAGAAGACGACTCATAGGAGACTATTTTGGGGCTGGAAAGTATCCAGATGTTCTCATCTCTCCCTTCTGCCATTTTTGGCTCCAGCCAATCGCTATGTTCCGTATCACGGGCAGGGAATGAAAGCGTCTCCTTCAGCAGATAATAAACAGGACACAGATCGGCCTCTCATTAATCATGGTATGCCGTATTACAAAGGCGGCTGAAATTCTCATTACATCCATTCCGCTTACCTATTGCATCACGCGCGGCCTCGAAGCTCTCGTCTCTCCGTCCAAATAAATTCTCCGATTTACCTGAGAAAATATTGGCCCGAAAGCTTAACCCATGCTTTTCCTTATCGTTTAACTCTCCTTCCTCCTCCCCTATAAGAAAGGGTGTATTTATTAACATTGGAGACAAACATCACCAGTGGTGTTGCCCATAGCAACCAATCAGAGCCGTGCTTTTGTTTTCTAACTTGTAGGTGACCGTTCCAATCTAATTGCTATTTGGTTTTTTTGATGTTTGTCTCCAGTGTTAATAAATACAACCCTAAAGGTGCCCATATACATTAACATCCGCTCGCTTGGCGAGGTCGCTAAGCGAGCGGATCTTCTCCCGATATCCCCACCTACAGGTGGGCAATATCGGGGGAATTCAGGCTAATTTGGTTGTTTGGCCCTGGGGCCAAACGATTGAATCAGAACGACGTTAATAGGCGCAGTCGGTTCGGGGACCGAATCAACGAGCCGATGTGGCCCCCGATAAATTTTTTAACCTGCCCGATCGATATCTGCCCAATTTCAGGCCAGATGTCGGTCGGGCAGGCCCATCGTGCCCCTACATGGGCCGATTAGCTGCCGAATCAGATATCTGCAGCTAGAATCGGTCCATGTATGGCCACCTTTAGTCTTCAACAAGTTACACTGATTGTTCATTATTCCCTGCACCAGTGAAGCTTACAATCTAAGGCCCCTACCACACCAGCAACTTGGCACTGGAAGGGAACGAATACTAACCCGCAAGTATCCCCCCTATTCACAGAAGCCTCACCTTGTAGCTAATACCAGTTACTTGCCAATACAAAATGCCATTTCTAAGAAACACCCTAAAAGTGGTGCCATGTCATTGGCTGTCTCCATGGCTATACCCTCTGAGTGTCCTATATTAACAGGAAAAATGTACCCCTGGAATTAATACGTAACCAACAGACAGTTTATATCATATTAAGGGGCCTATTAAAAAATCTCACCAAACTGGAATATATATATCAGTAAATATTGCCCTTTTATATCTTTCCCTTGAGCCGCCATTTTGTGCTGGGCTGTGTGTTCCCTCAGAGATCAGCTGACAGGAAGTGATGCAGCTCTAACTGTAACAGGAAGTAGTGTGGGAGTAACAGGCAGAACTCTGCCCATTCATTGGCTGATGGGGCCTAACATGTATGTGTGCCTTGGCTTGTTTGTGTGCACCGTGACTCCTATGATCCCAGGGAGCCGACCACCAAGCCCACCAGATTGGAGTTCCGCCCATGAGCATAAGGAAGTGAAGAGAAGCCGCAGCCCCTTTTTCAGGAACAGAACTGGGGTTGCCGTGTTTTGTAAACAAAAATACTGGCCTGTTTGTTAGGGGGCGGCTATGATGTATATGAGCATGTCAATCAAAAATTAACTAAAATCACTGGGGGGCATGTAAGAAGGTGCTTCTCAGGTATAGCATCCTGCATCCTCCCATTCCCACAATTCCCTGCTGCACACGTGATGTCAATAAGGAAAGGAACATCCCAGTGCAATGCATTGTGGGTTATGTAGTTCCTGCATGCTGTCTGTAAGCTGGGGAGAAGTTGTTACAATGTGTAACATCAGTGTTTTAGTCCCTCCTCCCCTGCCAGGATTACAAATGATGCAGAAAGAGAAGAACAGTTTTGCAGCTGGATTTCAGCATATAAAAATGGTATTTATTCCTACTGTTTGAAGGAACAGATTACAGGGATAGGGATATTAGGGGTTTCTGGGCTGTGTGGGGCTCTTTAACACATTTTGGTTGGGAGCCGGAGTTCCCCTTTAAAGAATATGTCTATGAATAGAGTCTCGCAGTGTATCCAGGAAGTTATTTGGCTTAAGATATTGTAGTTTTGGGCCGATATTAATCTCTCTGTTTGAGATTGACGCGCTAATGTGTTTGGCTACATACGGCCCCACGTGTTGGAAGAGAAGGGGGCAAGTAAGTCGGTACAAAGGCTACACACAGGCCTAACAGATTCCTTTTTAATTCTCCCAGAGACCTTTTTAAACTGCAATTTTTACCTCTCTGCTCATCTGCCCGGGGACAGCTAATGGCTTCTCAATAGCGGGAGAGATCCAATCAATCCCAGTTACCAGGGCAGGGTTAATGTACTGATTAACTCCTAGGGAGCCGGACCCAGAGCAAACACTGGGGAGGGCCCGGCAAACACAACAACAGTTTAGGAAGAGCAATAGATCAAGGCTTCTCATATACAAATATAGAATATATTCCCTACAGACCTGTTCTTCTCCATCCACTTCACTCACATAGATCTTTCCAATCTCATTCAGCCCCCAGACAGGAGGTTGCCATGATCTCCGGCACAGAGAGGCTCTAAGGATAGAATGAGAAATTAGCCAGGGAGACCTTGAAGTACTTATTTCCGGAGAAGATGGGGGGGAATAGAAAGCAGCAGGAATGGTGGGATTACTCATAGATCCCTATTTGAGCTTCTTGCCCTCGAGAGAACCTTATAGTCTCATAGGAACCCCAATAAACTGAGCGCAGAAACTGCACCAATCAGGATCCCCCAATAACACGATCTCGGGAGCAACTGCTGGGACATTTGGTTGAACGTGATGGACGTACGTCTTTTTTCAACCTAACTTACTATGTTAGTATGTAGTTCTAGCCCTCGGCTACCAAAGGGGGCCTCCATTGGCCTCAAACGTTGGGATCCATAATGCGGTTCAGCAAATGGTTGACTGAGATTTAGACTGCAGATGCGGGTTAGGCAACCTTGACTAAAGGCCATACACGCTAAGATCCGCTCACTTGGCGAGGTCATCAAGTGAGTGGATCTTCTCCCGATATCCCTACCTACGGGTGGGCGATATCGGGCTAATTCAGTCGTTTGGCCCTGGGGCCAAATGATCGAATTAGAATGACGAGTATAGGTGTCTGTTGGTTTGGGGACCATATCAACGAGCCAATGTGGTCCCCGATCCAACTAGATTTTCTAGCCCACAGTTCAGGGACCCCAGGGGGATCAGCCCCACAGTTCAGGGACCCCAGGGGGATCAGCCCCACAGTTCAGGGACCCCAGAGGGATCAGCCCCACAGTTCAGGGACCCCAGGGGGATCAGCCCCACAGTTCAGGGACCCCAGGGGGATCAGCCCCACAGTTCAGGGACCCCAGGGGGACCAGCCCCACAGTTCAGGGACCCCAGGGGGATCAGCCCCACAGTTCAGGGACCCCAGGAGGATCAGCCCCACAGTTCAGGGACCCCAGGGGGATCAGCCCCACAGTTCAGGGACCCCAGGGGGATCAGCCCCACAGTTCAGGGACCCCAGGGGGACCAGCCCCACAGTTCAGGGACCCCAGAGGGATCAGCCCCACAGTTCAGGGACCCCAGGGGGATCAGCCCCACAGTTCAGGGACCCCAGGGGGATCAGCCCCACAGTTCAGGGACCCCAGGGGGATCAGCCCCACAGTTCAGGGACCCCAGGGGGATCAGCCCCACAGTTCAGGGACCCCAGAGGGATCAGCCCCACAGTTCAGGGACCCCAGGGGGATCAGCCCCACAGTTCAGGGACCCCAGGGGGATCAGCCCCACAGTTCAGGGACCCCAGGGGGATCAGCCCCACAGTTCAGGGACCCCAGGGGGATCAGCCCCACAGTTCAGGGACCCCAGGGGGATCAGCCCCACAGTTCAGGGACCCCAGAGGGATCAGCCCCACAGTTCAGGGACCCCAGGGGGATCAGCCCCACAGTTCAGGGACCCCAGGGGGACCAGCCCCACAGTTCAGGGACCCCAGGGGGATCAGCCCCACAGTTCAGGGACCCCAGGAGGATCAGCCCCACAGTTCAGGGACCCCAGGGGGATCAGCCCCACAGTTCAGGGACCCCAGGGGGATCAGCCCCACAGTTCAGGGGCCCCAGGGGGATCAGCCCCACAGTTCAGGGGCCCCAGGGGGATCAGCCCCACAGTTCAGGGACCCCAGGGGATCAGCCCCACAGTTCAGGGACCCCAGAGGGATCAGTCCCACAGTTCAGGGACCCCAGGGGGATCAGCCCCACAGTTCAGGGACCCAAGGGGGATCAGCCCCACAGTTCAGGGACCCCAGGGGGACCAGCCCCACAGTTCAGGGACCCCAGGGGGATCAGCCCCACAGTTCAGGGACCCCAGGAGGATCAGCCCCACAGTTCAGGGACCCCAGGGGGATCAGCCCCACAGTTCAGGGACCCCAGGGGGATCAGCCCCACAGTTCAGGGACCCCAGAGGGATCAGCCCCACAGTTCAGGGACCCCAGGGGGATCAGCCCCACAGTTCAGGGACCCCAGGGGGATCAGCCCCACAGTTCAGGGACCCCAGGGGGATCAGCCCCACAGTTCAGGGACCCCAGGGGGATCAGCCCCACAGTTCAGGGACCCCAGGGGGATCAGCCCCACAGTTCAGGGACCCCAGGGGGATCAGCCCCACAGTTCAGGGACCCCAGAGGGATCAGCCCCACAGTTCAGGGACCCCAGGGGGATCAGCCCCACAGTTCAGGGACCCCAGGGGGATCAGCCCCACAGTTCAGGGACCCCAGGGGGATCAGCCCCACAGTTCAGGGACCCCAGGGGGATCAGCCCCACAGTTCAGGGACCCCAGGGGGACCAGCCCCACAGTTCAGGGACCCCAGGGGGACCAGCCCCACAGTTCAGGGACCCCAGGGGGACCAGCAGCGCTATCATTACTCAGTATATTACAGAGGAGATGAAGCAGCTGCCAGATGAACACGGGGCCCTTGCCGTCGCTCGGAAGCTGCGCACACTTGTCTATGAGAAGCAACTTGACACAAATCTCTGGGTCACAGTGAATGGAGGGAGACGAGGGCTGCGCAGAACAGGAATTGGATTTCAGCAGCCAAAGGGTTAACGATGCCTCGCTGATTAATCTGCAATATGGATACATTTTACATTTTATTGTTTGTATTTATTTGTTATTTACATGATAATACTGCCCATTCTATAGACACAATAACACTAGATAGTGCCGGGGGCATTAAAGGGGAGATTGACCTAAAACAAAGAAATAAACATTCTGTAATATTCTGAGGGGCCCATTTATTATACTGAGTAAAACAAAATTTGCTGATAAAAATGGCGAATTTCACCATCCAAACGCCAAATTTAATGCTATTTTCCACAAGTTCCGGCTGAAGAAAAAACAGATTTATAATAAACTAGGGGTGAAATAATTTCAGAATTCAGTTTGGGATCTGACCTGCACTTTTTGAGGATTTGGTCCAAATTCTAATGTTGTAAAATGTGGGCACAATCAGTACAGGTTTGGTGCATCCCTAAATACATACAGAATATAGATTTAATAGAGATTATAAACAATAGGCACTGGGCTGGCAGCAGGTCTGATACCCCATAAGCAGAAATGATACACAGGTATAGGATCTGTTATCGGAAATCCATTATCCATAAAGTTCCAAATTTCAAGGCCATCTCCTATAGGCTCCAATAATTCAGATTAATAAAACAGTACCTGTACTTGATCCCAACTAAGATATAATTACCCCTTATTGGGGCAGAACAGCCCTATTGGGTTTATTTAATGGTTAAATGATTCCCTTTTCTCTGTAATAATAAAACAGTACCTGTACTTGATCCCAACTAAGATATAATTACCCCTTATTGGGGCAGAACAGCCCTATTGGGTTTATTTAATGGTTAAATGATTCCCTTTTCTCTGTAATAATAAAACAGTACCTGTACTTGATCCCAACTAAGATATAATTACCCCTTATTGGGGCAGAACAGCCCTATTGGGCTTATTTCATGGTTAAATGATTCCCTTTTCTCTGTAATAATAAAACAGTACCTGTACTTGATCCCAACTAAGATATAATTACCCCTTATTGGGGGCAGAACAGCCCTATTGGGTTTATTTCATGGTTAAATGATTCCCTTTTCTCTGTAATAATAAAACAGTACCTGTACTTGATCCCAACTAAGATATAATTACCCCTTATTGGGGCAGAACAGCCCTATTGGGTTTATTTAATGGTTAAATGATTCCCTTTTCTCTGTAATAATAAAACAGTACCTGTACTTGATCCCAACTAAGATATAATTACCCCTTATTGGGGCAGAACAGTCCTATTGGGTTTATTTAATGGTTAAATGATTCCCTTTTCTCTGTAATAATAAAACAGTACCTGTACTTGATCCCAACTAAGATATATTTACCCCTTATTGGGGCAGAACAATCCTATTGGGTATTTATTGGGCAGTAAATACTAGGCAGGTGTATATTGGGCAGTAGCTATTGGGCAGTAGTTATTGGGCAGGTATATTGGGCAGTAGCTATTGGGCAGGTATATATTGCGCAGGTATATTGGGCAGTAGCTATTGGGCAGGTATATTGGGCAGGTATATTGGGCAGTAGCTATTGGGCAGGTATATTGGGCAGTAGCTATTGGGCAGGTATATATTGCGCAGGTATATTGGGCAGTAGCTATTGGGCAGGTATATTGGGCAGTAGCTATTGGGCAGGTAAATATTGGGCAGGTATATTGGGCAGTAGCTATTGGGCAGGTAAATATTGGGCAGGTATATTGGGCAGTAGCTATTGGGCAGGTAAATATTGGGCAGGTATATTGGGCAGTAGCTATTGGGCAGGTAAATATTGGGCAGGTATATTGGGCAGTAGCTATTGGGCAGGTAAATATTGGGCAGGTATATTGGGCAGTAGCTATTAGGCAGTAGTTATTGGGCAGGTATATTGGGCAGTAGCTATTGGACAGGTAAATATTGGGCAGGTAAATATTGGGCAGGTATATTGGGCAGTAGCTATTGGGCTGATAACATACAGCACTGACAGGGTGGATAATAGAATACAGACTGGGGCTCATACACTGGCACTAAGGTGGGTACAGGACTTCTCACTGTGCTGCTGCTTAGCAAAGGGTTAATGCCCATCCTGGCAGGGTTAAGGGGTGCATTGACATCATGGGCAGGATTACCTGGGGAGGGGGCATAGGGGGAAGAGCAGGCAGTGGGTGGAGACACCCTGAGTGCCCATTATATTAAGTGCAGCGGAGCTGCTGAGAGCCAAAGGCACCCGTAGTAACCTGCACCGCCGTCTGGACTCGTCCCCTGCAAAACTACAGGTAAGGGGGGGGGCACGTAGCTATGGGCAACCAAACTCATTCTTTATATACTTGCATGGGGCAAGTCACTTTATTGTCACTTTATTCATTCCTATCTGTGATTTCATCTATTTGCCCTGGGGATGCAGAACTACAGCTCCCCGCATCCTCCACCACTGCTTGAAATCCTCAATATTCTGTATATACAGATCTACATTGGTTACTGAGCTACCGCTTCCCATATTCTCTACTTGGGTCGGCATTGCTGAACTACACTGACTAACACTCAGCAACACAGTGACAGGGGCAACTCAACTTGTTCCCGATGTACAAACCTAGTTCAAAATTAGCCCTTATGTGTTATAAAAGTTTGCCCAGGAGCAGTAACCCATAGCAACCAATACGTTTGCTTTTAAACAGGTGACCAGTAAATTCTACTTGCTGGTTGGTTGCTATGGGTTACTGCTCCTGGGCAAATTTAGCACCTTTTATTAAATACCCCCTTAAGTATACTAAGTGCCTGCAGATTTTAGGTATATTTTTGCACATAGGAAATTCTCAATGGCGTCTCAATGGTCTTTAGGTTCACTGAGCCCTAACGCAAAGGGGCTTATTTATTAATTTAATTTGCCTTTGCCCAGGACCAACTCCCATTGACTTCTATAGAAACTCCCAAAGCTTTTAGATGGCAAATTTTTACATTCAGATTTTTGTTTTTGTTTTTTTTGCTCTTAATAAATACCCGACATAATTATCATGGGGAAATTAATTGGATCCACTTTCTAAATGAATAGGAAAACGCCAAGGGGCAGATTTACTAACAATCCTTATTTCATTTGTGGTTTTATCGGTTTTGGGAGGGGATTTCATTTAACAGCCCATGAATATTTTTACAAAAATGTGAGGTTTTTGTGTTCTTTTAGTTTTTGTTTTTTCAGTTAGGACTTTACATTTGTGGTTTTAGAGTTTATTGGCGGTTTCATAAACCTCTAAAACCATGAAAAACAGAATGTTGATAAATCCGCCTCTATATACGAGAGATTCTAAAGCACAATATGGCGAGATTTGGTCAGTTTGGCCAATTTCATCTACACTGCCCCATGTACGGGTGTTGGGATCAGGAATCTGGGGATCCTTGTGAATTGAGACTTACTGGCACTGATGGAGAGTTTTTCAAAAATGTTTGTGTTTGTAAAATGAAAATGATGAGTAGAGTATGAATTCTAGGAGTTTTTTCATGGTTTTACAGGTATGGGACCTGTTATCCAGAACGCTCAGGGCCTGGGGTTTTCCAGATAAGGGATCTTTCTTTAATCCATACCTTAAGGCTCATGCCACACCAGGCGTATGGCTGATTTTTTCGGCAAGCGGAAAAACGCTTGCCGAAAATTCAGCCCTACGCCTGCTACTTGTGCCTGCACCCGAATGAATGGAATACGCTCGGGTGCAGGCACATGTAGCCGATATACGCAAGAAAACGCGAGACTTTGCATTCTCGCGCGTTTTCGTGCGTATATCGGCTACATGTGCCTGCACCCGAGCGTATTCCATTCATTCGGGTGCAGGCACAAGTAGCAGGCGTAGGGCTGATTTTTCGGCAAGCGTTTTTCCGCTTGCCGAAAAAATCAGCCCTACGCCTGGTGTGGCATCAGCCTAAGTCTGCTAAATAATCATTTAACCATGAAATAAACCCAATAGGGCTGTTCTGCCCCAATAAGGGGTAATTATATCTTAGTTGGGATCAAGTACAGGTACTGTTTTATTATTACAGAGAAAAGGGAATCATTTAACCATGAAATAAACCCAATAGGGCTGTTCTGCCCCAATAAGGGGTAATTATATCTTAGTTGGGATCAAGTACAGGTACTGTTTTATTATTATAGAGAAAAGGGAATCATTTAACCATGAAATAAACCCAATAGGGCTGTTCTGCCCCCAATAAGGGGTAATTATATCTTAGTTGGGATCAAGTACAGGTACTGTTTTATTATTACAGAGAAAAGGGAATCATTTAACCATGAAATAAACCCAATAGGGCTGTTCTGCCCCCAATAAGGGGTAATTATATCTTAGTTGGGATCAAGTACGGGTACTGTTTTATTATTACAGAGAAAAGGGAATCATTTAAACATGAAATAAACCCAATAGGGCTGTTCTGCCCCAATAAGGGGTAATTATATCTTAGTTGGGATCAAGTACAGGTACTGTTTTATTATTACAGAGAAAAGGGAATCATTTAACCATTAAATAAACCCAATAGGGCTGTTCTGCCCCAATAAGGGGTAATTATATCTTAGTTGGGATCAAGTACAGATACTGTTTTATTATTACAGAGAAAAGGGAATCATTTAACCATTAAATAAACCCAATAGGGCTGTTCTGCCCCAATAAGGGGTAATTATATCTTAGTTGGGATCAAGTACAGGTACTGTTTTATTATTACAGAGAAAAGGGAATCATTTAACCATTAAATAAACCCAATAGGATTGTTCTGCCTCCAATAAGGGGTAATTATATCTTAGTTGGGATCAAGTACAGGTACTGTTTTATTATTACAGAGAAAAGGGAATCATTTAACCATGAAATAAACCCAATAGGGCTGTTCTGCCCCAATAAGGGGTAATTATATCTTAGTTGGGATCAAGTACAGGTACTGTTTTATTATTACAGAGAAAAGGGAATCATTTAACCATTAAATAAACCCAATAGGATTGTTCTGCCTCCAATAAGGGGTAATTATATCTTAGTTGGGATCAAGTACAGGTACTGTTTTATTATTACAGATAATGGATCCCATATCCCGTATTCAATTACATTTTTTATATACTAATTGGGCGGAATTCAGAATGATCAGCGCCTTCCTAGAACAATAAATAGCTCTGTGGGCAATGAAACTCTGCAGTATAATAAAGAATAGAATTCTGGGAAATGGGGATTTTAGCTCTGATTGGTACAATGTCGTTCCGCTCGTTGCAGACATGCACAATAAGGGGTATATCAGCGTGCTGCTCGCCGTACTCGCCACAGCGTCCCTCTGCCGGCCAATGGCGGACGTAGAATCGTCACATCACGGATCCCCCCGGAAGTCGCCCGTCACTTCGGAACTAAACAGGCGGGACCTCATGGCGTCCCTTTCCCATGACCAGAGGCAGCTGATATCCCAGCTCCTCCCTCACTTGTATGCAGGTGATGTGCACCATGTACAGTATTGCCAGACGTTGTCATTGGGCCTATTTAAAGGGATATCTTGGACTGTTAAAGGGGCTGTAAATCCAAATACTAAACAAGAACATGAAGCCAGTTTCACTTTAGCACTTCCTGTTCCCTCAGAACTTCCAAGGAGCTAATAAAACTAATTACCTGTCCATAGAGATGCCCCTGATAATGAGCCACTCAAAGGCTGCGGCTTAGAGATGGGAGGGGTTTGTTTATTCAAAGGTAGATAGAACTAATTCCCCTGTTTATAAGAGAAGGGGGAGGTGAGTTCAGTGAACATAGCCCAGCTTTCAAATTAGAGCTTAATAATGGTGTAAAAAAATAAAATTATGTTTTTTTTTTTAATTATAACAATATAATTGTGTAATTTCAACACAAGTCCTATTTATCGTGTTCATTTTTAGCATAGGTATGTTTAGGTGTATACTTTTCCTTTAATTGACCATTATCAAAAGTTTTACTTTAAAGGGAAACTATACCCCCAGAATGAATACGTAACCAACAGACAGTTTATATCATATTAAGGGGCCTATTAAAGAATCTCCCCAAACTGGAATATATATATCAGTAATTTTTGCCCTTTTACATCCTTTCCCTTGAGCCGCCATTTTGTGCTGGGCTGTGTGCTTCCTTTAGAGATCAGCTGACAGGAAGTGATGCAGCCCTAACTGTAACAGGAAGGCAGAACTCTGCCCATTCATTGGCTGATGGGGCCTAGCATGTATGTGTGCCTTGGCTTGTTTGTGTGCACTGTGAATCCTATGATCCCAGGGGGCGGCCCTTAGTACTTAAAGTGGCATTTAGGATTCCCCAATGGCACGTAATGTCTCTCCTGGTGACGGTTGCTATAATCCCAGCACACACTATTCTAACCCGGATCACCGCTTCTATTCCACAGAGCTTTCCAACGGTGAAGCACATTTCCTACCCGTGCAGGACCGGGACTATGCCGGATGGATGGACTTTGGGCGCCGGAGTTTGGAAGAACCCGAGTCTTAAATACCCCCCCCTCATTCCTTTAACTTTACCGCCAAGGGTGCCCCTCGACACCCACCCCACCCAATTCTGATATGTGACTTCTTTAGCAGCCCGGGGGGGGTGGGGGGGGTTCAATAAACAATGGGGTTCCACTCAGGATCGTTTGCCGAGGAGCTCGTAGCGCTCCATCCTGGGGGGCAGAGGGGAGAAATACACTAATATTCCTAATAAAGTAACATCCACATTTCATATATTGTCTGGGAGTTTTCTCTTTCCATTTCCATGAAATAAACCCAATAGGGCTGTTCTGCCCCAATAAGGGGTAATTATATCTTAGTTGGGATCAAGTACAGGTACTGTTTTATTATTACAGAGAAAAGGGAATCATTTAACCATTAAATAAACCCAATAGGGCTGTTCTGCCCCCAATAAGGGGTAATTATATCTTAGTTGGGATCAAGTACAGGTACTGTTTTATTATTACAGAGAAAAGGGAATCATTTAACCATGAAATAAACCCAATAGGGCTGTTCTGTCCCAATAAGGGGTAATTATATCTTAGTTGGGATCAAGTACAGGTACTGTTTTATTATTACAGAGAAAAGGGAATCATTTAACCATGAAATAAACCCAATAGGACTGTTCTGCCCCCAATAAGGGGTAATTATATCTTAGTTGGGATCAAGTACAGGTACTGTTTTATTATTACAGAGAAAAGGGAATCATTTAACCATGAAATAAACCCAATAGGACTGTTCTGCCCCCAATAAGGGGTAATTATATCTTAGTTGGGATCAAGTACAGGTACTGTTTTATTATTACAGAGAAAAGGGAATCATTTAACCATGAAATAAACCCAATAGGGCTGTTCTGCCCCAATAAGGGGTAATTATATCTTAGTTGGGATCAAGTACAGGTACTGTTTTATTATTACAGAGAAAAGGGAATCATTTAACCATGAAATAAACCCAATAGGGCTGTTCTGCCCCAATAAGGGGTAATTATATCTTAGTTGGGATCAAGTACAGGTACTGTTTTATTATTACAGAGAAAAGGGAATCATTTAACCATGAAATAAACCCAATAGGGCTGTTCTGCCCCCAATAAGGGGTAATTATATCTTAGTTGGGATCAAGTACAGGTACTGTTTTATTATTACAGAGAAAAGGGAATCATTTAACCATGAAATAAACCCAATAAGACTGTTCTGCCCCAATAAGGGGTAATTATATCTTAGTTGGGATCAAGTACAGGTACTGTTTTATTATTACAGAGAAAAGGGAATCATTTAACCATGAAATAAACCCAATAGGGCTGTTCTGCCCCCAATAAGGGGTAATTATATCTTAGTTGGGATCAAGTACAGGTACTGTTTTATTATTACAGAGAAAAGGGAATCATTTAACCATGAAATAAACCCAATAGGGCTGTTCTGCCCCAATAAGGGGTAATTATATCTTAGTTGGGATCAAGTACAGGTACTGTTTTATTATTACAGAGAAAAGGGAATCATTTAACCATGAAATAAACCCAATAGGACTGTTCTGCCCCCAATAAGGGGTAATTATATCTTAGTTGGGATCAAGTACAGGTACTGTTTTATTATTACAGAGAAAAGGGAATCATTTAACCATGAAATAAACCCAATAAGACTGTTCTGCCCCAATAAGGGGTAATTATATCTTAGTTGGGATCAAGTACAGGTACTGTTTTATTATTACAGAGAAAAGGGAATCATTTAACCATGAAATAAACCCAATAGGGCTGTTCTGCCCCCAATAAGGGGTAATTATATCTTAGTTGGGATCAAGTACAGGTACTGTTTTATTATTACAGAGAAAAGGGAATCATTTAACCATGAAATAAACCCAATAAGACTGTTCTGCCCCAATAAGGGGTAATTATATCTTAGTTGGGATCAAGTACAGGTACTGTTTTATTATTACAGAGAAAAGGGAATCATTTAACCATTAAATAAACCCAATAGGGCTGTTCTGCCCCCAATAAGGGGTAATTATATCTTAGTTGGGATCAAGTACAGGTACTGTTTTATTATTACAGAGAAAAGGGAATCATTTAACCATTAAATAAACCCAATAAGACTGTTCTGCCCCAATAAGGGGTTAAGCCTCCAATAATGATTAAAGGGGTGGTTCAGGTTAATTTTTAGTATATTATAGTTATTGAGCATTTTCTTCAGCAGCTATCAGGTTGCGGGGGTCTTGCTAACCTTAGCAACCAGGCAGTGGTTTGAATAAGAGGCTGAAACATAAATAGGAGAGGGGCCTAAATATAAAGATAAGGAATAAAAAGTAACAATAAAACTGGAGCCTCACAGAGCAATAGTTGTTTGGCTGCCGGGGTCAGTGACCCCCATTTGAAAGTTGGAGTCAGAAGAGAACTATACAAAAAACAAATAATGAAGACCAATTGCAAAGTTGCTAGGAATAGGCCATTCTATAACATACTACAAGTTAACGTAAGGGTGCACCACCCCTTTACAGAGCAGTGACACGTGGGTGGGACGTACCATTAGCCTTACCACAGGACCCTGCAGCTGAAATGCAAACAGCGCTCAGACTGACCCCCAACCAGAGACAAACAAACACATTCAGAAATAACGATTTATTCGTGTTGCTGTCGATATTTACACATCAGTTGTGCCACTCCCATATGGTATTGAGGCATTTCCCAGCCTGCCTCGGCAGCATCAGATAGAAAGCTCCCCCGCGTTTCCCAGCTCCCCCCGGCACAGAGCACCCAGTCAGCGCCATTTCGCTCTTTGGAATTAAAATCACGTGGTTCCCGCGCCATTGGCGACATCTCGGATCAGCTATGTACATACAGTAAGAACAGTTACATCTTTACCTGGGGGGGGGGGGCCGGAATAAATCTGGCAAAAATGTAGCAATGGTAGCGTGTAAATGTGCGTGCATGGCTGTAACACGGCTGTAAATGCACACAACATGCTAACAACATGTGACAGAGGGAATCAGAAATTAGATTTGAACGGTCATCTGCAAGTTAGAAAACAAAAGCAAAGATGTCACTGGTTACTATGGGCATCATCCCCGGTGATGTTTGTCTCCAATGTTAGTAACTACATCCCCAGTATGTTCCTTCCCAGCACAGTTACCCTTATATGAGTAGAAGATGCCATACTGCTTGCCTGGACTGATCTGATTCTATAGCCCCTAAGGCAATCAGTATGGCAACTCCCGATCACGTATAACCGCCATATAATGTATTGGATACTATTCGACCTGCGAGTTAACCCAATGTTGCAGTGCAATGTGCTGTGGATTTGGTCTGGGAAGTACAGCGCCAGTGTATGTGACTCCTTACAATCAGAGAGGTGATATATATATATACATATATATAATACACAAGAGCCATGAATATCCTGTATCCATATAAATGGAGCTTAGTGATGTCATCAGTTATAATCGGTCACATGACTCACTGAAACGTGTGTATTATAATAAACAAAGTACCCCCTGTTGTAAAATATAAGGATAATAGAAGTCTTCAGCCTTCATTGCTTTTACATGGTCATTAAACTCCTCGGTGACCTATAATATCCCTATATTTTACAACAGGGGGTACAATGGTCACTATATATACCAGCAAATAGGAAGAGAGCTGTCAGCCGGCCAATGGGCTACCTGAGGATGGGTGTAGTGATAGTCACGTGGGCATAGCAACCAGCCTTCATGCTTTATTGGGTTTGGTATTTATGGGCTACTTTAAACCAGAAGCGCCCCCTGCTGATCAATTATCCTTCCGACACTTTGATCGGCTGTCAGTCAAGTCTTTGCTTAAAATCTGCCCAATCATGAAGTTCGGTGCCATTCAAGTTCTGCAACGGTGCCAATAAAATGGCGGCAATTTAGCTCGGAGGCTGTTTGGGTTCTTCTGCCTTCGGAGAGGAGACGATACCTCGTTCCACCACCTGGTTCAGGCGGAGCCTCCTCAGCTGCTCCACTAGATTGATACTAAAAATGCTTTTGTGGTTCCGAACGGAGTCAGAAGTGGTTTTAGCAGAAGCACCGTCCACAAGGGCCCTGGCAAAACCCAGACTCCCCAAAGTCTTCGTCCAACCCAACTGTAGGAAGCTTGGCCGGCTGATAGGAGCTGGCACCGCGGCCTCCATATTGGGCTTATCGGCGGCAGAAATGCCATGTTCCTGCAGGAGGGTTACTAGTCCCAAGGGGGTGCTGTCTCCGGAGCCCGTATGGGCACAGTCAGAAGGGGGTGAGCTCTTTGGTGCTTGTCTTTGGGGCTCCAGGTTGAGTGAACTCAGGCTCTCGTAGCTTCCGCAAGAGGGAAGAACTGTATTACGAAGACTATGGAGAGAAGCAAAAGTGAGAAGTTACCTCCATAGCTTAGTTAGGCATTAACCTCGGGTCCAGTAGCTCTGGGACTAACCCGCCAGTCTGTATATGTAGCCAGCTGGCAACTAAGTGGCTCAAACGCCTGTCCTGCAGGCAAACCAGCTTGAGGTAGAACATATACGGGACCATATAGTGATACTGTGTTGTACTGCAGACATGTTGAATACAATCAAAGCGAAGCCCAGGCAGTGCCATGTTGCACCTCCATAGCAACACTGAAGCACATACACCCTGCCCCCGACCCAGCAACATCAACCCGGCACTATGACCCCGGCCTCAGGCACCTCGGCATTGGTGCTCGTTACTGATATAGATACAGAAGTCCTTTATTATTGATATTTTACATGTACCTTTTAACTACTTACTCTTAAAGTGGTGGTTCACCTTTATGGTAACTTGTAGTATGTTACAGAATATCCTATTTCCTAGCAACTTTGCAATTGGTCTTATTTGTTTTATCGTTTTTGAATTATTTGCCTTCCGCTTCTTTTCAGCTTTCAAATGGGGCCAAAAACGATTGCTCTATGAGCAGGGTCGGTGGGGGGTGAAGGGCCCACCGGGGTCCCAGGGGCCCTGCAGGTGCCCCCAGCCAGGCACGTCCCCTAACCCCCCCCCCGCAGGGGCCCCCCTAACCCCCCTCGCAGGGCCCCCCACCCGGCGTCCTCTCCCAAGCGTGTAAATTTGACACGTCATGGAGGAGCGGTCAGGAGGGGGCGGGCCGGCAAGGGTCGGGTCTGGGCCCAGTCCGACCCTGTCTGTGAGCTTACAATATAATTATTATTGTTACTTATCTTCCTATGCAGTCCCTCTCCTATTCATTTTCCAGTCTCTCATTTAAACCACTGTCTGGTTGCTAAGGTAAATGATACCCTAGCAACCAGATAGCTGCTGAAATTCCAAACTGGAGAGCTGCTGAACAAAAAATGCTAAATAGCTGAAAAACTTTTAAAAAATAAAAAATGACAACCAATTGCCTAACATCATACTAAAAGTCCATTAGGTGAACAACCCCTTTATTGTTGTTGCATGGGAGATGCCAATGCATTGGCGCAGCTTTTCTGGCGTCCAATCAGATTGTGATTTTTCTATACAAAGTAATGGAGGACTGAGGTTTTTTTAATAATTTTGCCATTTGGGAGGAGAGGCCAGTGATATAGTGCGAGGTTCTGTTATAAAGCCAATAGGCGTGAGTGTTAGCTCTGTGGGTAAGTGCATGCAAGAGACTAGAGAAAGGGTTAGTGGTTAGAGAGGATAGGACTTCACTACGGATCAGAGCGGCGTTACCCACACGGCGTAACAGGAATGGCATTCAGCTCGCAGGCAGTTTAACGTAAAGGGGAAATCAGAAGTGACAATATTTATATTTATTGCAGTGAGACTGTTATAATGGGCCGGGATTGTTACCATAGATGGGATGCCATTCGTGTTTGCAGCCATTACGGTGGGGTAATTAAGCCCTGAGCAATACAATCTCTGCAGTAACCCCTTGCCTGGCAGCTCAGTGACCAGACTATCCCCCAGGGGGTCCAAGCCTTCCATAGCCTATTCCCTTACTCTGTAATAATATGGTTTTACATACACAGATTTACATTTACCCTCCATTGTGATCCTATTAAGAGTTAATACCAGCATTTAAGTTAGGGGTAGGCAGTTAGGGGTGGGGGCATTTAATGGGCTAAGCAGGGGAATGGATAGAGATGCCAGCCTCTATATAAAAGGGGGGTGATCTGCTGCAGAAGGACAGGGAATGGAGGGATTATATACACCACCCTTAAACATTTACAGGCAGATCTGTTAGTAATTGTAATACTGGCAACGGCCCTAGCTGGCGATTTGCTGGTTAAGCTGGTCAAATACCAACTGGGCAACCCTAGAAATATGCCGTCTCTAACCTTTCCCCCTCAGTTTGAGATACTTCCAATTCCAATGTAATTGTAGTGCTACACTACGCCACTAGGTGGCGATGTTGTACACTATAAAAGAAACAGCTATAATAAGAATTAATTCTGCTGCTTCTACAATGTCTGTTAATGATTAATTGTATTCTATAGTTAAACATTCCAACATCCCAGGCTTCCTTCAGTCAGTTGCGGGACTTATATATATATATGTATATATAGTTGTACTGCAGCAAAGCTTCAACAAAGGAAGCAGCCTATGACTGTGGGTACCCCAGGGCTTGTATACAAAATGAAGACTATTATACTATACCTAGTAACATGGTCTAAATCTAATATTATGGGCACATTTGTATTGATTTCCTTAGGAAAGTATCACTGTAATGAGGTTATGTAATAAAAGGCACTGGAGCAGTAACCCATAGCGACCAATCAGTAGGTAACATTTACTGGTCACCTGTTTAAAAGCAAACATCTTATTGGTTGCTATGGGTTACTGCCCCAGGGCAAACTTAGTGTTAGGAGTAAGAGATTCTACGACTGGTCACTGAGTCGCCATTGAGACACCAAAAGGCCACTGTGTTGGGAGCTACCTGGAGCCTCGCTGGGGAAAGTGATTATGGTCTTGGTCGCCTCTCAGAAAGTCAAGCATTGGAAAAAGCGTTTCCACCAGGACGTAAAACTGTGAGGATGGAAAATGGACACATGAATGAGAGGGAAAAAGGGGAGAATGTGTGCGGGGAGCCATGCACCCAGGCAGCTGCGAGAAATCCCATTGGCCAAGCAGCCCTTCCCTTTCAACATTCCATACAATACAACCAGGCAATAAGCTTGTTACCCAAGGGCAATAACGACAGGGACACGGCCTTTTTTTGCTTAGATTTTTATATATAAATATACTGTAAATAGATACTGTATGTGGTCTCCCATATGCCCCTTAAATCGCCTACTATATAAATGCATTTTTGTAGTAAATAGAAACAGAGAAGCACATAACAGCAGTTCAATAAGAAGGAGAGCCCTGTAGGTTGTACATTTCTGCTCTATAACCCTATCAATTTAATGGGTGCAAAAATACTCTGAGCGCGCTTTTATTTTCTATTATCTTTCTATTTTTAGTGGTTGTTAAGACATTAGCAGTTTTAGACTGCTGATACCGTTGCTTGTGCTCAGCAATGGCAATCAAAAGGGGTTATGTAATAAAAGGCACTAAGTTTACCCAGGAGCAGTAACCCATAGCAACCAATCAGCAGGTAGGATTTTATGGTCACCTGTTTAAAAGAAAACATTGTAGTGGTTGCTATGGGTTACTGCTCCTGGGGGATTGAGTCAGCACCCCTAAGGTTAACTGACTATATAGGAAATGCACAGTTAGGGTTGCTGACACTCTGAACCAAGGTTCCGCTGTTTAACCAAGGATCTGGTATTAGCAGTCTAAAACTGCTAATATCCCAGAAACTGCAAAAAGGACAAAAAAATCATATTTTTGGGGGTTTAGATCCCCTTTAAATATCATAAAGTGCTGGCACAAACCACCAAATCACCTTTCCATTAGCAATGCTGCTTATCCCATTATATATCAAAGGAAAGATCAGCATGAAAACTAAGGATATCAACTGCAGGCCCAGACAAACAGAAAACTACATGAAAGAGAAGAGGGTGGAAGATGGAGAGACAAGTTTGGAGCTTCCCACTCACCTGGACGTGACCATCGTGATGTCCTGCATAGGGAGGGACTTGCGACATGTGGTTATGGTGAATGTAGATTGGGTCTGAGGGAGGTTGTTAACAGAATGGAACACTGAAACACACAAGTGAGCTATGGATTAATCAGAGGCAAGTTGTCTAATGGAGAACACAGAGTAAAGGTCCCCATACACGTTAAGATTCACTCGCTTGGCGAGATAACCAAGCGAGCGGATCTTCACCCGATATTCCCACCTACGGGTGGGCGATATCGGGGAGCGTGTAGGCTAATTCGATTGTTTGGCCAAACGATCAAATCATATTGGTGGCAATGGGGCAGTCAGTTTGGGGGCCACATCAACAAGCCAATGCGGTCCCCGATCCGACTGAATCTTTTAACCTGCCCGATCAATATCTGGCCAATTTCAGGCCAGATATCGGTTGGGTATGGCTGTCGTTTCTGCCCCTACACAGGCAGATAAGCTGCAGAATCGGTCCAAGGGGCCCATATCAGCAGCTACTATCGGCCCGTGTATGGGGGCCTTTAGTGTTCTGATAGACTTGGTATATGGTCATTGTAGACACGGATTAATGTTATATGGATGTAAATGAATGGGACATGGAATGTGGAACTGTGTTACATGGATGCAATACCAGTAAGTGGAACTGGCTGCACACAGGGCTTTGTAATGGTGGGGGTAATGGGAACGATCGGGCATTTTGCATCAGCGCCGAAAATGGATACTCACAGCCATTCCTGTCTTTGCTTTTTGTTGGAGTGGATGAGGCCAAAGCATGGAAGGAGATGGGCTCCAAATCATCTTCCTCGAAATCGTTGAGGTTATAAACATCTTGCTGATCGATGTCCAGTTCTTGGAAGTCTTTGGTGAGGACACCGGGTCTGTGGTCCAAAATACCCCCAAGGTTGGGCTTGGCCAGCTGCTGCCAATGCAAGAGTGTGGCTGAGCCTGGGGAAAAGCATAGAAAGTTGCAGCGGAGAGGTGATTGGTTATTGCTAAGCATCCAGCCCAATCGGGTACAATTAAAAGATGTGTGTTTATATGGAAACAACCTTGTTCCGAGCAGAACTCAAAGCCATCATTTCTGGACTCACCTTCCAGGGGTTTCACTATCTGCAGCTTCTCCGGCAGACCAGCACGGGACCCAAAGGACAGGCTTGAGCTGCCGGTGACCTCGGAGATGCCGGAATAATTGGTGCCTGTGGACAAGATACTTTCGTTGGGGGTGAGGAGCCCACTGGAGTGTTCTCCGTCTCTGAACTCAGGCTCTTCATCCAGATTCTCAGAGACGTGACAGTTCCTCTGAGCGTGGAGCCTCTGTAGAGCAGCTGCAAGGTCTTGACTTCCAGGCGTTCCGGGTCTCCCCAGCTTTTTCTCTCCGGCACTACGGCAGAGGGAGCAAACTGGATGAGTTCTTGAACAAGCAGAGTATCCAAGGCTATTGTGATACTAATACCTACAGTTAGTATTAGTGTTTGTATTTATAGTTTATGTATGTGAGTGTATAGATAGGTAGGTATAGGTTATGGGTGCTGGGTTTACTTGGAAGGGTTGAACTTGATGGACTCTGGTCTTTTTTCAACCCTATGTAACTATGTACTATGTAGAGAGTGCTATTCTGAGGCAATTTGCAATGGGTCTTCATTTTTCATTATTGGTAGTTTTTGAACTATTTACTACTTTTTGTTCCGCGGCTCTCCAGTTTGGAGTTTTAACAGCTATCTGGTTGCTAGGATCCTATTTACCTTAGTTGCCAGGGAGTAGTTTGGGAGAGTGACTGATATATGAATAGTAAAGAGGCTGAATAGAAAGATAGGTAATAAAAAGTAAAACGTCAATATTTTTTTGGCTGCCGGGGTCAGTGACCCCCATTTATAGAGTCTGGAGGATTTGGATTGTCTATATTCAATGAACATGAATTACTTTACATACAGTCAGCATAAGCAAAGCCAGAGATGTGGATTCACTGAAACCTTTGCATGTGTATTGGACAGAGCCCGGCCCCATTAGTGTGCAGAACAGGAGAAGTTTTGCTCCAGAATTGTCCGTTTTCATGCAAAACTTGCAAAATGAGAGCCAATTACAGCCCAGTTTCACCCTGGTCAGGGGCAAAACCAGTCTGTAGTTGTGATCCGATCAATATCTCGGTGGCTGTGCTTTAGCCTATAGGAATGTCCCCAAAAATGGTACATTTTGGAGCAAAACTTATGGAGAAATACAGGCCTAGTTATGGAGGTCAACGAGACAAATGTCTATTGGAGGTGTTAATGAGGCTTTGCCTGATAGAAAAAAAGCAATTATCTGGGCACAGAGATATGTAGTGAGGGCCAGAGAGAGAAGGAGATGCACCTGTATCTTCTTACCTAGAAGGATCCTCCTCTGGCCCCGGTAACAGTGTCTCCTCCTCCATGAACATTAAACCGGAGCCTTCAATCTCACAGAAGCTCAGGGGTGGGGTACCAACGCGACTGGGGGCGGCTGAGGGTCTCTGAGATGGAGCACGGGATCCAAATACATTCTGCGGCGACTGGCAGCGGGATCTGGCCCTCACCACCTGATTGGCTGCTTTCACGGTCTCAAAGACTCTCTTATAGCTCCTATAAGTCAGGTCACATATAACATTCATTCCTGCTTTTATGCACCACTAGCATTAATAGAGTTTATATGTTAGTAATTCCTCATGTAATGTCCTTTTCAATGCCAGACTTATTTTATACTCCAATATAAAACATTTTATTCCAAAAAAATCATAAAAGGCCAGGTTACATTTAGCTAAATGGCAGTGGCTGGGGCTGAACATTATATTGTGGTTAGAAACTCGCTTGGATGAGCCTTGAGATTGTTTATCGGGGCTCACAAGGTCCGATACATAAGACCCTATTCCTAAATACAATACCATAGTTCTAATTAGGGTGCCAAGATCACTTGAATGTTCAGGGACACGTCTAATACATACATGTAGCAGGGCATTTAAATCAAACTGCAATCAGTTCAGCCCTGCTGGCTGGATGTTCTAGACATGTCCCTGAATTTTCAAGTGATCCGGTCACCCAGTCTTGCAAACTGTAATACAAATAAAGAAGGAAAATGCTTACTTGAGTTCTGAAGAGGCATCAATCCCTTTCCTCATGGTGCCTTCGATTTCGGCAGCCAGAGAATCCTGCACACAAAGAAATGTATTACAATGAATTATGATTGTATATATGACTTTTATTGTACTTGTTGGGAAATATTATTCACTACCAAATCCCAGTGCCAGCTCACCAGTGGGAAGATATTCAGGGTGCTGTATCTGCTGACAATGCTATTCGGAAGACTGCGATTGCGCTGGTTCTTCAGCTCTTCCTGGGCCTCGTGCAACATGTCCTCGCACTCTTTGTGCTTCTCCAGAAGGTACTGCAGCTGCATTTAGAATACACGCAAATATCTTAAATAAAGCCTCCCTTCTGTGCTTTATCAACCCAGGATTATGCTAGTGTTATCTGTGCAACTGCAACTCCCCTCCGAACCCCATACCCAGGCACTATACCCATTCAATCAACATGGCACCCAGTGCTGCATAACAGGGACGGACACAGCAATAATGGCACAAACAATGGCACAGAGCAAACAGCAATTCTGTATTTGCCACACTCCACAATTTCAAGGGTATATATAAGTTAAAGGAAAACTTTACCCTTAGAATGAATACTTAACCAACAGATAGTTTATATTATATTGTGAGCCTCCAGTTGTTGTTGCACTGCAACTCCCAGCACCTTTTGGCTGTTTATGTTATGCTAGGTTGGTCTAGAGTCACAAATTAGAAAATGTATACCAACTTTAATTAGAACGGTCTCTTTACATAGTATCTTTATATAGTTGGGACAAGGGGGAATTGTTACCTCGGTCTTCAGATCTTGCTCCCTCTCCTTAGTAGCGGCCAGATGCTGCTGCAGCTCTTCATTTTCTGTTACATACTGGGGAAGAAGAAAGTAGCCCTGTTAGTGACTGTGCATTGCGGCTAAAACTGACCTATTTCCCGTGTTACCACTGGAATTGTGCTGACCCATTCCAGCTATTTACATGCATTTATCTCTGCAGAAGTCTCACAGATTTGCTACATCTTCTACATCTTGCATTGAGCACCAAGTATATCAATGCTGACGCTCACATCAGGCTAAATTTAATTAACGGATCGTCCGCCAATCAGCTGCATGTCTGCTATTTGCCGACTCATGGTCGCAATGGCAAACTGAGATGATGGGGAAAATGGCGGCAGCTATATCCGTGTCATTTAAGTGTCTTTTTACATAGAAGTTTTGGGATCTCATATTGAGGATGAAATGTCATAAGAAAGCCACACTTCTGGCTCCATGGCCATTGAGTAAGAGAATGGACTTCCTGTGGCCGTACGCAGGCAGATTTTAGCTGCCGTTTCAGGTCCTTTAGACTGATTTGGCAGCTTATCTACCCGTGTATGGGCACCCCCGACAGACCTACTCGACCGAGATTCGGCCTAAAATTGGGCAGATCTTGATCAGGCAGGTTTGATTTTCCATCGGACCAGGGAACACATTGGATCGTTGATGCAGTCCCCGATCCGACAGTGCCTATGCCGTCATTGTAATTCGATGATTTGGCCCTAGGGCCAAATGTTTTAATTAGCCTGATATTGCCAAATGAGCAAATCTTCCAGTGTATGGCCACTTTTAGCTCTAGAGTACAGCTGTCCCTCACTGCCCCTCTGGCATATAAAGGGTGGACCCGTGTGTAGTAGAATTGCGATGAGACACTTACATTGCGGCATTTCTGTTGGAGATGAACAATCTGAGCCAGGAGCTGGCTGATCTCCTCCTGCTGCCGAGCCACATCTTCCCCTCTCCGAGCCACCTCTTCCGCTAGCAGCGCCACGTGCCTGCTGGCCTCCGCTGCCAATGGAAAACAGAACAGGGCAATGAGAACTGACAGGCATCAATAGCTCTTGGATGGTGTTTAATTTTGAATTCCTGGCTTGGAGGCAAGTTGTGGTTGCAGAATAACCAGGTGTAGTGCCAAACAGAGCCTCCTGTAGGCTGCCAGTCCCCATAGAGGCAACCAAATAGCCAATCACAGCTCTTTTTTGGCACCCTTGGGTACAGTTTTTATGCTTGTGTTGCTCCCCAACTCTTTTTACATTTGAATGGGGTGAAAAAGGCTGGGGATCCCTGCTATGACCGATAACAGAAGGTACACCATGACACTTACAGAATTGCTCCACACAGTCCAGCATCAGAGAACTCTCCTGGTCTTCATATTCACAGGTGGCATTGAGGAGGTCACTGGCCTGAGTGGAAAAGAAGCGACATGTAAGTAGCTGTGGATATATATTCTATATTTTACTAGAGGCAGAAGTGCCACTGGCTTCTCTCCCTTACCTCGGTGCGCATCTGTTTGTTCTCGTCTTCGAGATACTTGAGTTTCTGCTGAAGGGAATCCAGCTGGATGTTGTGCTGAAGGCAAAAGGAGGATTCATTCCGACGCAACCTACCGGAGGCCAAAGAGTCATTGAAATGGAACACTGAGAGCTACAATATAGTTACAACTAGCAATAAAAACCATGCATTGCACTCAATCATCTCATCCAGCCATGTATGTACATGTTACTACCACTTGATATATGATTAACAAACTGGGGTAAATGCAAAAAATAAAAAAACACGTAGACAGTGATATCCTCAGACAATTTGCAATTGGTCTTGATTTTTTTTTTTTTTCGTGGCTTTTCAGTTATTTAGCTTTTTGTTTAGTAGCTCTTCAGTCTAGTGTTTTAGCAGCTGTCTGGTTGCTAGGGTCTTATTTACCTTAGCTACCAGGCAGTGGTTTGAACGAGAGACTGGAATATGAATAGGAGAGAGGCTAAATAGAAAGGTAAGTAATACTAAGCAGCAATAAGAATAAAAATAGCTTCGCAGAGCAATAGTTTCATTGGCTCCCATTTGAAAGCTGGAAAGAGGCAGAAGATGAAGGCAAATAATTCAAAAACTATAAGAAGTAAGAAGACCAGTTGCAAGTTGCTAGCAAAAGGACAGTCTATAACATGCTAAAAGTTCACTTAAAGGTGAACTACCCCTTTAGGGTGAAGACACACAGAGCTACTGGTAGCAGCTACTTTTTCATGGCTTTTAAACTCCAGAAATTACCTTGCCATAGACAATACTGAGAATTGCCCCTGCTATACAAACGTAGAGACAATTATCAGTAAATGATCAGCATTGTCTGTTTTAGTAGCCACGACAAGTAGCTGCTACTAGTAGCTCTGTGTGTCTTTACCCTTAAAGATATGGGCAGCAACTGTTAGGGCTCTGGCACACGGGGAGATTAGTCGCCTGCGACAAATCTCCTGTGTCTCGGGCGACTAATCTCCCCAAAATGCCATGTACATTTTCGCCGGTGGGATGGCAATCCAGGGAGATTAGTCGCCCGCGAACAGGGAGTTTTGTCGCAGGCGACTAATCTCCCCGTGTGCCAGAGCCCTTAGTAGCTCACACTTAACCTCTAATCAACAGGACAGGGCTTAAACAGACCCCACTGTCAGTAAAGGTCCCCATACACGGACGGATTCAGCAGCTAATCGGCCCGTGTAGGGGCACTAACGACGGGCCTGCCCGACCGATATCTGGCCTGAAATTGGACAGATATCGATCGGGCAGGTTAGAAAATCTAGTCGGATCGGAGACCGCATTGGCTCGTTGATGTGGTCCCCGAACTGACTGCGCCTATGCCCCCAGGGCCAAACGATCGAAATATCCTGAATTCTCCCGATATCGCCCACCCGTAGGTGGGGATATCAGGAGAAGATCCGCTCGCAGAGCGAGCCAATCGGCCCGTGTATGGGGACCTTTAATGTGCCTACCAGCTTATCCCAGGGCACCCATTAAATATACCCACACAGACTGTCTCACTAAGAAACTCACGGGGTGGAGACTGCAGACACGGGTTCGCTCTCAGTGTTACTGATGTACAAGTGAAGGAGGTCCTCTCGCATCGAGACTTCATGGCGGAGCTGGCTTGTCTGTAGGAAAAGGCACACAGAGCTTTAACAGAGAAAACAGCAGGGACTAGAGGGCATAACTCCCTGCAGCCTTTTTCCAGATTAGACACACAGGTGTAATTATTCACTGAAACCGTTTAGGCGACAATCACCTACACTCACCTACACTCACAGACACTCCCACTACAGGAAGTGGTTTGCACCAGTTTTCAGTGTTGCCTGTGTGACCTTGCCTAAAGCAGAAATGTCTACTAAACCCATGTCATCGGGGTGATAATGATCCACTCTGGGTATTTCTGAGACCTCAACGGAGACATATAGAATATGTGACCCCCCCTCCCCCAATCTTGTAGGTAATTATAAATAATATATGGGGCTGGTTTCACTTTGAGCTAAAATATATTATTATCTGTAAAAATAGCCCCTTTATTGGAGCTCCCTATAGATCCTCTCAGGTCCCTGTCTGTGTTTCAAATGAGGGGTGGGCGTGTCCTAATGGTGTGCTGAGTGCCGTCGGCCCCCCTGCACAGCCTGGGTAAGGCGGCAGCAGGAAGTGGCACAGATGGGCGGGGCTAGTAGGGATTTTGGGGAAATTTCTCAATAAATCAACCCGAAACACTATTTTCTGAAGCACTTTCCTTCTGTATTTAGTGGAGTATAATGCACTGGCACATTTCTTTTTTTACACAATATATAAAATCCTGGGCACGATGATTATCATACTCAAGGATAGTTATCCTATGCCCCTTGCATTGCCCACTTTAGAATTATTTGTGGAGGACAGTGGCATTAACATACTATATATACTATATATATATGATGTAAAACACCATAGAGAACACTATATATATATATATATATAGGAAGAGCACCATTAGTGCTCGAAACGTCGGATTTTTTTCAATAAATATCTTATTTTTTGCAAAGTCCCAGCGTGTGCGGCTCTCTGCTTCTGTATTATTGTCTTTTTTGCCAGCACCCAGGGCTTTTGATTCTGTATAGGGAGTGCTCCGTTTGTCCTTGTATATATATATATATTACACCATTTTACAGTGTTGTTTACCAGGTGTATTACATTAGGTGAATAGGTGAATATATAGAGGTAATGTAATATCCCCGGCTGCTGTGGGCTTAATGTTGTTGCTGCCCACATAGTCCTCAGATGATCCCCAGGGCTCTGGCACTTAAGAGCTTAAGCTTACAAATCCTATCTCCTTACCTCCTCTTTAGAGGCCTCCAGCTGTTCCTCCAGGAGCAGATTTCTCTCTGTCAGTTCTCTGTTCTGCTTGAGCAGCGACTGGCCAATACGGGCAGCCAACTCCAGGTCTCTCTCTTTCTGCAATCACACACCAACAATACATTTTCAAATAATGAGCAAATGGAGATTCTCAATATATATATTTAATACACAAGAGCCATGAATGTCCTGTAAATTATATCCTTATAACAGAGCTTAGTGATGTCATCAGTTATAATCGGTGCTTAGTGATATCATTTCTGTCACATGATTCACTGAAACCTGTGTATTATAATAAATAAATTACCCCCTGTTGTAAAATATGAGGATATTAGAAGTCACCTTGGAGTTCCATGACCTGTATAAAAGCTCTCACCCTTCAGCCTGGTATCTTTATATGGTCATGGAACTCCTCTGTGACTTATAATATCCCTATATGTTACAATAGGGGGTACTTTATTCACTATATATTATAAGGAACTCCTCTGTGACTTATAATATCCCTATATGTTACAATAGGGGGTACTTTATTCACTATATATTATAAGGAACTCCTCTGTGACTTATAATATCCCTATATGTTACAATAGGGGGTACTTTATTCACTATATATTATAAGGAACTCCTCTGTGACTTATAATATCCCTATATGTTACAATAGGGGGCACTTTATTCACTATATATTATAAGGAACTCCTCTGTGACTTATAATATCCCTATATGTTACAATAGGGGGCACTTTATTCACTATATATTATAAGGAACTCCTCTGTGACTTATAATATCCCTATATGTTACAATAGGGGGTACTTTATTCACTATATATTATAAGGAACTCCTCTGTGACTTATAATATCCCTATATGTTACAATAGGGGGTACTTTATTCACTATATATTATAAGGAACTCCTCTGTGACTTATAATATCCCTATATGTTACAATAGGGGGCACTTTATTCACTATATATTATAAGGAACTCCTCTGTGACTTATAATATCCCTATATGTTACAATAGGGGGTACTTTATTCACTATATATTATAAGGAACTCCTCTGTGACTTATAATATCCCTATATGTTACAATAGGGGGCACTTTATTCACTATATATTATAAGGAACTCCTCTGTGACTTATAATATCCCTATATGTTACAATAGGGGGTACTTTATTCACTATATATTATAAGGAACTCCTCTGTGACTTATAATATCCCTATATGTTACAATAGGGGGTACTTTATTCACTATATATTATAAGGAACTCCTCTGTGACTTATAATATCCCTATATGTTACAATAGGGGGCACTTTATTCACTATATATTATAAGGAACTCCTCTGTGACTTATAATATCCCTATATGTTACAATAGGGGGCACTTTATTCACTATATATTATAAGGAACTCCTCTGTGACTTATAATATCCCTATATGTTACAATAGGGGGTACTTTATTCACTATATATTATAAGGAACTCCTCTGTGACTTATAATATCCCTATATGTTACAATAGGGGGTACTTTATTCACTATATATTATAAGGAACTCCTCTGTGACTTATAATATCCCTATATGTTACAATAGGGGGCACTTTATTCACTATATATTATAAGGAACTCCTCTGTGACTTATAATATCCCTATATGTTACAATAGGGGGTACTTTATTCACTATATATTATAAGGAACTCCTCTGTGACTTATAATATCCCTATATGTTACAATAGGGGGCACTTTATTCACTATATATTATAAGGAACTCCTCTGTGACTTATAATATCCCTATATGTTACAATAGGGGGCACTTTATTCACTATAAATTATAAGGAACTCCTCAGGGGCTTATAATATCCCTATATGTTACAATAGGGGGTACTTTATTCACTATATATTATAAGGAACTCCTCGGGGGCTTATAATATCCCTATATGTTACAATAGGGGGTACTTTATTCACTATATATTATAAGGAACTCCTCAGGGGCTTATAATATCCCTATATGTTACAATAGGGGGTACTTTATTCACTTATATATATACACACAGGTATAGAGGTATAGGATTTGTTATCCAGAAACCCATTATTCAATTTATGGGAAAACCATCTCCCATAGTCTCCACGTTAATCAAATTTTTTAAAATGAATTCCTTTCTTTTTTGTAACAGTACCTTGTACTTGATCCCAACTAAGATATAATTACCCCTTATTGGGGGCAGAACAGCCCTATTGGGTTTATTTCATGGTTAAATGATTCCCTTTTCTCTGTAATAATAAAACAGTACCTGTACTTGATCCCAACTAAGATATAATTACCCCTTATTGGGAGCAGAACAGCCCTATTGGGTTTATTTAATGGTTAAATGATTCCCTTTTCTCTGTAATAATAAAACAGTACCTGTACTTGATCCCAACTAAGATATAATTACCCCTTATTGGGGGCAGAACAGCCCTATTGGGTTTATTTCATGGTTAAATGACTCCCTTTTCTCTGTAATAATAAAACAGTACCTGTACTTGATCCCAACTAAGATATAATTACCCCTTATTGGGGGCAGAACAGCCCTATTGGGTTTATTTCATGGTTAAATGACTCCCTTTTCTCTGTAATAATAAAACAGTACCTGTACTTGATCCCAACTAAGATATAATTACCCCTTATTGGGGCAGAACAGCCCTATTGGGTTTATTTCATGGTTAAATGACTCCCTTTTCTCTGTAATAATAAAACAGTACCTGTACTTGATCCCAACTAAGATATAATTACCCCTTATTGGGGGCAGATCAGCCCTATTGGAATACAAACCTCTTCAAGCAAACTGGTGACGGCTTCGATGTCCCGGTAGGTCTTGGTGATGCGGCCCACGCGCTCGGAACAGAGGACTGCAAAACAAAGATGGCCCTGATCAATAGAAGTACTTAGCGGAGGCGGATTAATGACATGAAATTAACCAATACAATGAGGCAGTTCATGGATAACGAGATGCCAGGTTTGCACAATCCTGCAGCTGTAGGAGGGGTTTCTGGGAAACCTACACAGGGCTTAATTATATCCACCCCTATAATTATTATTATTATTATTATTATTATTATTAAAACAAGCAAATAATTTCAAGTCCCCAATGGGCGGAAACCCCATATCCCATGCACAAACACTCTCTTAATTGTATTAACTCCGTCCCTGCCAGGTAGGTCCCGTGGCTGTGGGGAATGTTGCAGACCTAGTGGGCCTTTTAATTTAAAGTATATATTAAACCAAATGGGTTCAGTCAAATGTGACTTAGTATGTTATAGAATGGGGGTCACTGACCCCGGCTGCCAGAAACTATTGCTCTGTGAGGCTCCAGTTTTATTGTTATTGTTACTTTTTATTCCTTATCTTTCTATTCAGCCCCTCTGCTGTTCAAATTCCAGGCTCTCATTCAAACCGCTGCCTGGTTGCTAAGGTAAGCAAGACCCTAGCAGCCAGATAGCTGCTGAACAAAAAGCTAAATAACGTAAAAACCATAAAAATTAAAAAATGCAGACCAATTGCAAATTGTCTCAGAATCAAGAGTTCTATTTTTACTTCTTAGAATGACATTATTATATCATTACATGTATTTTATTAACCAACCAGCCCACTCTATAGAAACCCGGCGGCTTATCCTCTTCCCATCGCTGTATATGGTGGTTATACCAAAATAATTGGGTGTAACCACACTGTTCACCCCTCCTAGAAGTTTGGAATGTTCCACGTACTGGAAAACATCCAATTATGAGCGCGGGGCTTTCGGACTTCAGAGAGGGCAAAGAGGATGTTTTCTGTCACACAAATGAGACGCTAATTGGGAATAATTGGGATTTAACGGCTGTAAGCTTTAAGTTGAACAGACAAGCCTGACCTTGGTAATGGGGCAAAACAAGAGGTGCAATAAGGAGCCAAAAACATGAAATGAATTATATGTGACGAACTTGCTGAATATGTGGCTGTGTATAAACGTGAAATTGTTTCATCCTTTTGTAATAAGAAAATATATACTAAGAAAACGGTTGCCTATGGTTATATTATAAGAAACAGAGGGGAGGCTGTTGTACAAAGAAGTGCAGTTGCCGATAGCTACCAACCAGCAGTTAGTTTGGAACAGTCTGTTACAGGTTGGAGGATTAAAGCCCGATTGGTTGTTACTGGCACGTTAGCGCTCATGTTAGTAAATAAGCCCCTGCTTGTTCATCAGGTTCAACCCTTAGCGAATGTACCAAAATGAAGGCAAACTAATCCCAAGAAGGCCAGCTGTCATTTCATCCTCAAGGGATCAACTGCTGCTGGTTTTTGTTATAACAATTAGTATACATATACAGTATGGGACCTGTTATCCAGAATACCCGGGACTGGGGGTTTTCCAGATAAGGGATCTATCCATAATTTGGATCTTCAAACCTTAAGTCTACCAAAAAATGTAAACATGAAATAAACCCAATAGGATTGTTTGCCTTCGATAAGGATTATTTATAGCTAGGATCAAGTACAAGGAACGGTTTTATTATTACAAAAAAGAAGAAATGAGTTTTAGAATTTTGAATTATTTGGGAGATGGCCTTTCCGCAATTCAGAGCATTCTGGATAATAGGTTTCGGAATAACATATCCCATACCTGTACCTCTTTCTTGCTAAAAAGAGAGGCCTCCAACCAATCACTTGCCAGCACATCTCTAGCTAGAGAATGCCATAGTTTGTATGTTTTTATTATTCTTTATTTACATTCCACTGAAATGTTACTCAGCATTTTCCATACATTTGTCTAAAATTAACACAACACACATTAAGGTTATTTCCATTATTTAGGCTGCCTGTATGTTTTTAAGGTGTGGAAGAAAAATGAAGGAAAGTACCTGTAGTTGATCCCAACTAAGATATAATTACCCCTTATTGGGGGCAGAACAGCCCTATTGGGTTTATTTAATGGTTAAATGATTCCCTTTTCTCTGTAATAATAAAACAGTACCTGTACTTGATCCCAACTAAGATATAATTACCCCTTATTGGGGCAGAACAGCCCTATTGGGTTTATTTAATGGTTAAATGATTCCCTTTTCTCTGTAATAATAAAACAGTACCTGTACTTGATGCCAACTAAGATATAATTACCCCTTATTGGGGGCAGAACAGCCCTATTGGGTTTATTTCATGGTTAAATGATTCCCTTTTCTCTGTAATAATAAAACAGTACCTGTACTTGATCCCAACTAAGATATAATTACCCCTTATTGGGGGCAGAACAGCCCTATTGGGTTTATTTCATGGTTAAATGATTCCCTTTTCTCTGTAATAATAAAACAGTACCTGTACTTGATCCCAACTAAGATATAATTACCCCTTATTGGGGGCAAAACAATCCCATTGGGTTCATTTAATTTTTAAATGATTTTTTAGTAAAGCATGGAGATCCAAACTACGGAAAGATCCCTAATCTGGAAGACTTCAGGTCCTGAGCATTCTGGATAACAGATCCCATACCTGTATTTTGAAATTGCTCACTTCCTTGCTTGCTTCCCCTGTAGTTACCCCCTCCATTTTCAGCAGGAAAAATGCCAGAAACTAATTGTGTGCCAGAGCCCCCCAGGGAAGCAGTATAGCAGCTCCCATGTATGTGAATAGATCCAACCCATGAATATAAATAGGGCCTATTCCCATTAAAATACGAAAGAACTTTATTACTGTAAGGAATGGTTTTGCCCAGCAGGAGTAATAGGCTCTGGTTAGGAGACATCTGCTCGGGAAGCTGTTGATCCTATGTGGATACGTGGATTAGACGCTCTCGGGTAGAAGCCCTGCCCCGCGCAATACAAAACAAACGCTACTTGACTTACACACATAATAAAAAGTGTAAATACCTTTAATTGCGCCTATTAACCTCTCTTTTCCTACGGTGTAGGGAAAAATGAAATCTTCATTTATAAAATGGAATTTATCAGTGATTGTGTCAAAATATTTATCCACAAAGGAACAGCTTCTGTTATACACCTGTACTTTGCTAGAGTGTAAGCTCTTTTGGGCAGGAACTAATAGGGATGAAAGAAATATACACATTCACTGGGGCAAATTCCTTTATCTCTACTATCAGTTCCTCCTGTATATTATTCTTTTTTGGTTGCTGCCCTTCTGCCCCTGGCAGCCTCTTTCATCTGCCCTAAATGAATGAAGTAGATAAGGGGGAGAGGTAATGGGCCACACAGGCTGGCAGATTGCAGGAAATGTTATCTCGGGGGCAATTAGGCCACTAAAAGACAACAAGGACACTGACTAGTCCTTAGGCAGCTGCTTAAAGAAAACATGGCATTTCCCTTGCAGGGGACAGTTATCCAGGCTATAGGGAGTGTTCATTCATTAAAAACATGTACAGGTATAGGATCCCTTATCCGGAAACCCGTTATCCAGAAAGCTCCGAATTACGGAATGCCCGTCTCCCATAGACTCCATTTTAATCAAATAAGTCAGAATTTTAAAACTGATTTCCTTTTTCTCTGTAATAATAAAACAGTACCTGTACTTGATCCCAACTAAGATATAATTACCCCTTATTGGGGGCAGAACAGCCCTATTGGGTTTATTTCATGGTTAAATGATTCCCTTTTCTCTGTAATAATAAAACAGTACCTGTACTTGATCCCAACTAAGATAGAAATAATCCTTATTGGATGCAAAACAATCCCATGGTTTAATTAATTTTTTATTGATTCTTAATAGACTTAAGGTATGGAGATCCAAATTACAGAAAGACCCCTTATCCGGAATACCCTTGGTCCCGAGCATTCTGGATAATGGGTCCTATACCTGTACAGATATGGGACCTGTTATCCAGAATCTTGGAACCTGAGGTTTTCTGTATAAGGGGTCTTTAATTCATAACTCATAATTTGGATCTCCATACCTTAAGTCTACTAAACAAATCATGTAAATGTTAAATAAACCCAATAGGGCTGTTCTGCCCCCAATAAGGGGTAATTATATCTTAGTTGGGATCAAGTACAGGTACTGTTTTATTATTACAGAGAAACAGAACAGTCCCTGCTCCAGTGAGCTTACAATCTAAGGTCCCTATCCCATTCCCATCAGTCCCTGCCCCAGTGAGCTTACAATCTAAGGTCCCTATCACATTCCCATCAGTCCCTGCCCCAGTGAGCTTACAACCTAAGGTCCCTATCACATTCCCATCAGTCCCTGCCCCAGTGAGCTTACAATCTAAGGTCCCTATCCCATTCCCATCAGCCCCTGCCCCAGTGAGCTTACAATCTAAGGTCCCTATCACATTCCCATCAGTCCCTGCCCCAGTGAGCTTACAATCTAAGGTCCCTATCACATTCCCATCAGTCCCTGCCCCAATGCAGCTTACAATCTAAAGTTCCTATAACACTAGGGTCAGTTTTATCAGGAGCCAGTTAATCTGCCCCTATGTTTTTAAAATCGCAACTGGAGGAGCCCACGTAAGCACAGGAAGACAAGTGCCCTGCCTGGAACTGAACTCAGGAGCCCAGCGCTGCAAGTCACGAGTTCTAACCACCGAGCCACCACTTACCAATGCCAATCTTACCCTTTCTGTTATTAATGATCGTAAGTATCAAGAAAACTAGTTAAACATGACATAAAACATCAGAACATCCTACTGACCCCAGCATACCCAGTGGCACAAAGCAGTACTAGGGATAGAGATATCTGGCGCCCCTAGAGGCAAAGGCACAGTACAGCAAGTGCCCCAGCAATAGATACACCAGCAGAGACTGCCCTGAATGTATAAAATATAACAGATAACATTGGTCTATGTTACCTTCCTCCATATGATCTGCCACCGTGTCGGGGTCAATTTCAAAGATGAGATTCCCATTGCACTTGTCCTCGTAAGTCGAGGGGCTATTCCAGAACTCCATGGCTTGCCAGTCACTTGGGATCCCACTACAAACCCTAAGGCATTCAGCTCAGTGGGGTATATGCACCGTGGGCAGGGGGAAGCTGGGAGAGTGGCACCCCGGGAGCAGGTAGGTGCCAGCAGCGGGCCGGCTCATATCCAGTATTGGGCAGCCTGTAGGCATCAGACCATAGGGAGCTGCTTGGGGCAGTGCAGGGAGTTGTACTGACACTATAGCTGCCCAGCCTGCTCTACCACAATAACAACCCTATCTACAACTCTGTACATACACCTGGCCGGGGCAGTCCTAAAGCTGTTATGGGGGAGGAGGCAAAACTGGCAAAAAGCATAACAAAGCCCACCCCGAAATGAAACGGACATCCTATTCACATGGTAAAACCACCCCCCCCCTGCTGCTGCCGCCTATTGGGTGGTCCCAGGAGCAGGGAGTTATCAGCATAGAGATTATACAGGCACACACACCCCCACCCCCCCTGCATTCTCCAGCATGTTATGTTCCAGGCTGCAATTTATTATCACTTCAGCCGCCCTTATCAGTGCAATAAAAACAAGGAACAAACTGAGCCAAAGTGGAAGAACACACACCTATATACACACACACACACACGTGCTGTATGGCAGCCCCAGCGCCGTCTGGGAATAAACAAACTGCATACGTGCACGTGTCTGCACTGACACACTAACATACATATTGGTCTGCCTGGTCTGACTATATCATGCAATTACTTGTACGGGTATGGGACCTGTTACCCACAATGCTCAGAACCTGAGGTTTTCCGGATAAGAGATCCTTCCGTTATTTGGGTCTCTATACTTTAAATCTTCTGAAAAATCATTTAAACATTAAACAAACCCAATAGGGCTGTTCTGCCCCCAATAAGGGGTAATTATATCTTAGTTGGGATCAAGTACAGGTACTGTTTTATTATTACAGAGAAAAGGGAATCATTTAACCATTAAATAAACCCAATAGGGCTGTTCTGCCCCAATAAGGGGTAATTATATCTTAGTTGGGATCAAGTACAGGTACTGTTTTATTATTACAGAGAAAAGGGAATCATTTAACCATGAAATAAACCCAATAGGGCTGTTCTGCCCCAATAAGGGGTAATTATATCTTAGTTGGGATCAAGTACAGGTACTGTTTTATTATTACAGAGAAAAGGGAATCATTTAACCATGAAATAAACCCAATAGGGCTGTTCTGCCCCCAATAAGGGGTAATTATATCTTAGTTGGGATCAAGTACAGGTACTGTTTTATTATTACAGAGAAAAGGGAATCATTTAACCATGAAATAAACCCAATAGGGCTGTTCTGCCCCCAATAAGGGGTAATTATATCTTAGTTGGGATCAAGTACAGGTACTGTTTTATTATTACAGAGAAAAGGGAATCATTTAACCATTAAATAAACCCAATAGGGCTGTTCTGCCCCAATAAGGGGTAATTATATCTTAGTTGGGATCAAGTACAGGTACTGTTTTATTATTACAGAGAAAAGGGAATCATTTAACCATTAAATAAACCCAATAGGGCTGTTCTGCCCCAATAAGGGGTAATTATATCTTAGTTGGGATCAAGTACAGGTACTGTTTTATTATTACAGAGAAAAGGGAATCATTTAACCATGAAATAAACCCAATAGGGCTGTTCTGCCCCAATAAGGGGTAATTATATCTTAGTTGGGATCAAGTACAGGTACTTTTTTATTATTACAGAGAAAAGGGAATCATTTAAACATGAAACGCGTCAGGGTAGGACATAGGCAGCAACAGGGATGAGGCCTGGGTTGCTGGGGCCCTGTATTAGGATTATGGATAAAAAACTTAGAGGTTTGCATTGGAAATTCAATCAGAAATTGCACTTTGCGTTTGTAAATGACCCTGTAAAGTCACTAAGTGAGAGGCAGATAATAATATAACCGGGTCAGACCTGAAGAAAGTGGCTGTGTTTTAGCAGCTGTGAGAATGAGGTGCCATATTATTACTCCACAAGTTCCTCAACCTATTTATACAGAAACAGGTGTCACGGGGCAAATAACTTCATTCTTCTTTCTGCAGGAAACACATAAAATCCTTTGATCTTATTCTGGCAAGAAACCATACAAGTGCACTTACAGCAGAAACAAGAGGCTCTCTGCCCTCACCCATTATATATATATATACAGTTGGGTCATTTCCCTATGGGATCAAACTGTATATTATATCCTTATAAACGGTGCTTAGTGATGTCATCAGTTATAATCGGAGCTTAGTGATGTCATTTGTCACATGACTCACTGAAACTTGTATATTATAATAAAGTACACTTTGGCCTCATCCATATATATATGTAAGGGACCCCCAAACAAGCAGAACTACTGGTCCCCCAATACAGAAACAGTTGGACCGGACCACTCTAAAGGGTTAATTTTAGAAAAGTTCTTCACTCTTGCCCAATTTATTATTCCACCTGCCCAGTTTTGACCCAGACAGCCCATGTCAAAACCGGGCCCACCCCACCAACAATCATAAACCACACCCACAACTGTAATAAGCCTCACCCACCAATGCTTTCTACTTTCACCCACTTTAAAGCAAAGCCATTAGCATTAGGTATCAGGTTATATGACAGACAAATCTCATTTTCTGCTTCATAATATGAAACAACTCCCTCAGCCTAGCTTCTCAGCCGCTGCCCAGAGCCCACTGAGCACGTGCAGTGTCACTGACACTCCTAACAGAATCCAAAATGGGAAACTCCTTTGACAACTGCAAAGGCCTGGATCATTCCTACTATAGAGATGATGAATGTTTAGGCTTACTGCAATACATTCAGTATATAAAATGTATCATTTCTACCCATATTTATTTTTAGGGTTTAGTTTTCCAGCTTTCAAATGGGGGTCACTGACCCCGGCAGCCAAAAACTATTGCTCTGTGAGGCTCCAGTTTTATTGTTATTGTTACTTTTTATTACTTATCTTTCTATGCAGGCCCCTCTCCTATTCATATTCCCATCTCTCGTTTAAACCACTGCCTGGTTGCTAAGGTAAAAAAGACCCTAGCAACCAGAAAGCTGCTAAAATACCAAATGGGAAGCTGCTGAACAAAAAGCTAAATAACTGAAAAACCATACAAAATTAAGGCCAATTGCAAATTGTCTCAGAATATCAATGTCTACATCATATTTAATATAAAGGTGAACTATCCCTTTACACTACAAAACAGTATTATACAATATAATGGAGAATAAGTGGCATGGATAATTCCAGGAGGGAATTCCTTTGTTCCCTGGGCCCATCTGTATCTGGTAGGATCATATGGGCAAGGACTAAAAACAATGACAATGAAAAGGGGGGAGGAGCCTATTTGAATAAAAATAGGGCAAATCCATGTGAATTCTCCTCAATACACGGTATAAAAACAAACACATGACAAACCAATGGCAAATGAGGGCTTCATCTTGAGCGTGGTCCTTCAAAGGGTAAGTAAGGGCAGCGGGGGAGCCTGGCGTGGCCTGAAGATCCCACGCAGTTATTTGCGATTGGCTGGCTATGTCACATGTCATTAGCGTGACGAGAGACCAAGGGAAGTCAGAAAAACAACAAAGGCAGGGTGGGTACATCATACAATATAACACTTACTGCTAAGTCTCTTAGGATGTGGTTTCTTACCCTTTTATCAAAGCTTTCTGGATAAAGGATTCCCAGACAAGGGATCCCATACCAATTTTGTAAAAAAAAATAACTGCACTGGAAAACAGCTGATGTTACTGTATAATAAGCCGTTCATATAAAGAGTTCCATTGTTTAATGTGCTAATAAGTCACTCAGTTTATTGGGGGGTCAGTGGCCCTAAGTTTAACCCCTTCTCACCTACCTGCCCCTGCTCTGCGCTGTCATTGCTTGATATGGACGTTACGTGAATTTGTGCATAAGTTACGTAAACAGCGTAAGTTTAGGGGCCCAGTGATGTTGCTGTGGGGACCAATAACCAGTCAGTAGTAGTTAGTAAAATAGTAAAACTAATCTATGTGCTAATAAGTCAGTATTTCAATTGGGGGTCAGTGGAGTTTATACGTAAGTTTCTTTGAAAGCAACGTAAGTTTGTGCATAAGTTACGTAAACTGCGTAAGAGTAGGGGCCCAGTGATGTTGCTGTGGGGCCCAATAACCAATGACACCCATGACACTCAAAAAAAAACAGGGTTCCCCTACAGAGAAAGCTGAACTGGGCCCCCCATGGGGTCGACCAATGTCTATAGAATAGGGATATCGGTCAGGATACCCCACCATACACATACCAATAATCATGCAAAGCAACGTCTCTTACGATATTATTGGTAGATGTACGTCCAGCTTCAATCAGCCAACCTGCAAAGCATTATGGGAATGACATTGCTATGTAATAAATGGCGCCCCCCCCCCCCGACTGGGTTTAATAGCTCCTTAGCCTTCATGCTGCTGTCAGGGGTATATTTACTCACAAACTCAGCTGTATTTATTTAAAGATCAATGTGGCAATGTCAGTGCACACAGGTGGACTCCATTCATCTGATCATGTGACTTCTCCAGCCAATGGGCTGCACCATAAATTATAAGGTATTTATGGGGGGGTCACAGGAAGGGTCAGTGAATACTCATGCAATACTTTTTTTTTTTTTATATTATATTGTTTTTGTTTTTTTTATATAATTTTGAAAACTATCTAATTTTTCCACTTTTTTTCTGTAGGTCACTGGCATCAAATCCCAATAAAATTATTTTTAATTTCAGGTTGTAACGTAAGATAATGCTATGCAAGGCACTGTACATTCTTGGGGTTGTTGACCTTTAAATTAACTTTTAGTATGATGTAGAAAGTAATATTCTGAGACAGTTTGCAGTTGGTCTTCATTTCTTATTATTTGTAGCTTTTGCATTATTTAGCTTTTTGTTCTGCAGCTCTTGGAATTTCAGCAGGTATCTGGTTGCTAGGGTCCAATTTAACCAAGCAACCAGGCAATGGTTTAAAGGGGTAGTTCTATAAAACAGACATTGATATTTAGACACAATTTGCATTTGGTCTTTATATTTTATTGCCTGGTTGCTAGGTTAATATGGTGCCTAGCAACCCGATAGCTGATGAAATTCCAAACTGGAGAGCTGCTACGTTGAAAGTTAAATAATTAAAAAACCCACAAATAATAAAAAATGAAGATCAATCGCATATTAGTCTTTACATCACACTAAAAATTAATTTATAGGGGTTGTTTACGTTTAAGTTAGTAGGATGTAAAGAGTGATATTCTAAGACAATTTGCAATTGGTTTTATTTTTTATTATTTGTGAGTTTTTTTTATTATTCCAGTTTTTGCTCATAAATTGTCCAGTTTGTTATTTCGGCCATTAGCTGGTTGCTAGGGCTCAAATTACCTTAGCAACCAGGGAGTGGTTAGAATGAAAGACTGGAATATGAATAGGAGAGGGGCTGAACAGAAAGATAAATGATAAAAAGTAACAATAATAATACAATTATAGCCTCACAGAGCAATAGTTTTTGGCTGCGGGGGTCAGTGACCCCCATTTGAAAGCTGGAAAGAGTCAGAAGAAAAACTATAAAAGATAAAAATAATGAAGACCAATTAAAAAGTTGCTTAAAACTGGCCTTTCTATAATATACTCAAAGTTATTATAAAAGTGAACCGGCCCTTGAGATTCCTTCCTTCTGCACTTTGTAGCGTTGGCACGTGATTGGTCGGGGCCGCAGTGTTTATAAAACTGGGAAGCAGAAGTAATTGAGCTAACGAGGGCGTAAGGCGAGTAATAAGCGCTAACGAGCGGCCTTGCAGGGTAATAAACCAACAGAACAAGTGCAGGCAGGGCTGGGTGGGTAGAGAACTCCCAGCAGCCTCTGCTTCCGGCCCTGTGGCAATGCAAAGCTGATATCACTATTGTGGTGTTAGTGCCAAGACTGGGATTTGCTGTAGGGGACAGGTGTCAGGCCCCTCCCTCCTGTAGCTCCGCCCATTGCCTACGTGCGGCTCAGCACATACGCACCCCAGCCTGCCCTTCAGGAATCTCCCCTTCCCAACACCCTGTGTGACTGCAGCAATAATAACAATAATAGGCGGCCGGAGTGCAGCCCATGTACACAAACACTAACACAAAGCCAGCACTGACCCACACACACTGCCCTTATACTGACCCCCTCGGCAGCCATTGTCTCAGCCACTGTCCCCTACTTATCCCCAGAAACCACACAATTCATATTCACTTTTAGTAGGTTATAGAATTCCCTATTCCTAGCAATGTTGCAATTAGTTTTCATTATTTATTTTTTATAGTTTTTGAATTATTTGCCTTCCTCTGCTGACTTTTTCCAGCTTTCAAATGGGGGTCACTGACCCCTGGCAGCCAAAACCTATTGCTCTGTGAGGCTCCAGTTTTATTGTTATTGTTATCTTTTATTATTTATCTTTCAGTTTAGGTCCTTTCCTATTCATATTCCTGTCTCTCTTTCAAACCACTGCCTGGTTGCTAGGTTAAATTGGATTCTAGCAACCAGATAGCTCCTGCAATTCCAAACTGAGAGCTGTTGAACAAAAAGCTAAATAGTTCAAAATTATTTGCCTTTCTATTCTGCCTCTTTCTAGCTTTCAAATGGGGGTCACTGACCCCGGCAGCCAAAAACTATTGCTCTGTGAGGCTCCAGTTTTATTGTTATTGTTACTTTTTATTACTTATTTTTCTATTTAGGCCCTCCTCTATTTATATTCCTGTCTCTCTTTCAAACCACTGCCTGGTTGCTAGGTTAAATTGGATTCTAGCAACCAGAGAGCTCCTGAAATTCAAAACTGGAGAGCTTCTGAACAAAAAGCTAAACAGTTCAAAATGATTTTCCTTCCTCTCCTGCCTCTTTGCAGCTTTCAAATGGGGGTCACTGACCCCAGCAGCCAAAAACTATTGCTCTGTGAGGCTCTACTATCCATATTCCCATCTCTCGTTTAAACCACAGCCTGGTTACTAGGGTAAAAAAGACCCTAGCAACTGGATAGCTGCTAAAATACCAAATGGAGAGCTGCTGAACCCAATGCTAAATACCCGAAAAACCATAAAAAAATGAAGACCAATTGGTAGTTGTCTCAGAATATCAATGTCTATAACATATTAAAAATGAATTTACCACTTTAAAGTATGTACTGAATATAACTGCCAGTGCAGGGCAACTTTTTGGATGAAGTTTTAGGAAAAGTTCTTTATTATCACGCAGCCACGTTTAAAGGGTTTCACCTTTGAGTTAACTTTTAGTATAATGTAGAGAGTGATATTCTGAGACAATTTGCAATTGGTCTTCATTTTTTATAGTTTTAAAGTTATTTCAATTTTTGTTCGGCAGCTCTCCAGTTTAGCGTTTCAGCAGCTCTCTGGTTGCTAGGGTCCAAATGACCTTAGCAACCAGGGAGTGGTTTGAATGAGAGGCTGGTATATAGATAGGATACTGTTTCTATTTTTGCTAACGACACAAAATTGTGCCAAACTATAAGTTCCATGCAGGATGTGCCGCTTTGCAGAGCGATTTGACAAAATTGGAAAACTGGGCAGCAAACTGGAAAGTGAGGTTCAATGTTGATAAGTGCAAAGTGCTAAAGCAAATAAAGTGCTGTCTTGTATAAAAAAGGGCATTGACTCAAGGGATGAGACATAATTTTGCCCCTTTATAGGTCCCTGGTAAGGCCTCACCTTGAGTATGCAGTGCAGTTTTGGGCTCCAGTCCTTAAGAAGGATATTAATGAGCTGGAGAGAGTGCAGAGACTGCAACTAAACTGGTAAAGGGGATGGAAGGGTTAAACTATGAGGTGAGACTGTCAGGGTTGGGGTTGTTTTCTCTGGAAAAGAGGCGCTTGCGAGGGGAGCGGGAGGGCCGGGAGCGCAAGACACAGGAGCATAAGGCGCGGGGGCGTAAGGTGCGGGGGCTTAGGCACGGGATCGTAAGGCGCGGGAGCGTAAGGGGCAGGGGCATAAGGCAGGGGAGAGTAAGGCGCGGGGACGTAAGGCAGGGGAGCGTAAGGTGCGGGAGTGTAAGGCGCGGGGGCATAAGGCGCGGGAGCGTAAGGCAGGGGAGCGTAAGGCGCGGGGGCGCACGTACGGGAGCGTAAGGCCAGGGAACGTAAGGCTCGGGAGTGCACGTACGGGAGCGTAAGGCCGGGGAGCGTAAGGCCAGGGAACGTAAGGCTCGGGAGTGCACGTACGGGAGCGTAAGGCCGGGGAGCGTAAGGCCAGGGAACGTAAGGCTCGGGAGTGCACGTACGGGAGCGTAAGGCCGGGGAGCGTAAGGCCGGGGAGCGTAAGGCCAGGGAACGTAAGGCACGGGAGTGCACGTACGGGAGCGTAAGGCACGTTATCAATGGCCTCTGGGTCATTTGGCTCTCCGTGCCTGAAGGCTACTAACCACTTAAACACAAACAATAAGATTGTTTTGCCTCCAATATGGATCCATGCAGCTCAGTTCCCCCTAAGTACAGTGTAATGTTTTATTAACAAAGAGGAAAAACAAAGCTGTCAAACATGAAGAATTGTTTGTTTAAATAGGCGCTATGGGAAATGGAACCGATGTATCTCACAGCTTCTAGAATAACAGGTTTCAGGGATCCCATACCTGCACCGCACGTTAATATTTAGCAAAATTGACATAATTATAAAATAGTTATAAAATAATAATAACAAGTGTTTATCCTTTACTAATGGTGGCCATACACGGGCAGTTTTACTGGTCCTTCAGACCGATTTGGCATATATGGGGCCTATAACAGGGCCACATACATGGGCAGCCAGATGCCGATCGGGCAGGCGAGAGAGACAGACATATAAATAGAGGAGGGCCTAAATAAAAAAAGATAAGTAATCAATAAAACTGGAGCCTCACAGAGCAATAGATTTTTGGCTGCCGGGGTCAGTGACCCCCATTTGAAAGCTGGAAAGAGTCAAAAGAGGCAAAGGCAAATAATTAAAAAAAACTACAACAAATAAAAAATGACCAGCTGAAAAGTTGCTAGGAATAAGGTAATGTAACCAAAAGCCTTAAGTCTGACCACATCTAGTAACCCAGAACAACCAATGAGATGTTTGTTTACAAACAAGTCAAATAGTAAATGCTAGCTGCCGATCAGTTGCTAAGGGTGAAGACACAATAGTAGCCACTACTTGTTGCGGCTACTAAAATAGACAATGCTGATCATTTACTGAAAACTGTCTCTACGTGTGTTTAGCAGAGGCAATTCTCAGTATTGACTATGGCAGGGGATTTTCTGGCATTTAGTAGCCATGACAAGTAGCTGCTACTAAGTAGCTCTGTGTGTCTTCAACCTAAAGGTCCCCATACACGTGAAGATTCACTCGCTTGGTGAGGTCGCCAAGCGAGCGGATCTTCACCCGATATCCCCACCTACAGGGTGGGTGATATTGGGAAACGTGTAGGCTAATTCTATCGTTTGGTCCTGGCGGCAGTGGGGCAGTCGGTTCAGGGACCACATAAACGGGTATGGCCGTTGTTTCTGCCCCTACACGGGCCGATAAGCTGCCTAATCAGTTTAAGGGACCGATATCGGCAGCTACAATCGGCCTTTGTATGGGGACCTTAAGGGTTACTAGACAATTAGTAAAAATGAAGACCATTTATGACTTTACCCCCCAAAGGACATGAGCAAATGAATTTTTCTCTAGTAAAAGCACAAGGGTATGAGACCCAGAGAGGCTCTACACATGCCCTGTCTATGGGGAGTGGGGTCTAAAGTCTGCAGGGAAGTGAAGGCCACGATTTACTGCCTTGGGCTGATAAGGGACTAGGTGCTCAGTCACACAAACAGCCCAACCTCTAACTGAGCCCTCAGCACAAACATGGAAACTCCCTCCCTGGGCACCTCCCTGGCCAAAACTGGGAAATAACAATCTGCCCATTTACCCCACAGGGCTGTAACCGAGGCGTACGGCCAGCTAAGAGAATAATATATATTGTGTATCCGGTAGAACATTCACACGTGATATAAAGGAAGCACAAACAGAGGCGCTGGTTTATTAGCCAGTGACTGGCCAGCTTCTGGCAGGGCCATTATTAGCCAGTTACTGGCTAGTGTATAGCAGAGCCATTATTAGCCAGTAGCTGGCCAGCTTGTGGTAGAGCCATTATTAGCCGGCGAGTGGCCATCTTATGGCAGAGCTATTATTAGCCAGTAACTGGCCAGCTTCTAGAAAAGCCACTATAAGCCAGTAGCTGGCCAGCTTGTGATAGAGCCAGTGGTGTAACTACTCTGGGCTGGACCCCCCTGCAAAAAAATCTTCAGAGGGGCCCGGTGCAGATTAGCAAAGCATAACAGCCCTTGGCCCTCTTCCCTCCATCCCCTCTCTCTCATCCCCTAGGCTGCTTGTGTATAGCTCCCTGCTGGGGGAGGCAAGAGAGCAAGTGGAGGAAAGGGGGCCATGTAACAATAGAGGAAGCAGACCCCACATTCTGGGACCCCTTGTTCCCCAGGCCCATCCACGACCGTGGGGTCTGTTTCCTCTATTGTTATGCCACTGGGCAGAGCCATTATTAGCCAGTGACCAAACAGAGCCATTATTAGCCAGTGACTGGCCAGCTTGTGGCAAAGCTTATCTCAGGGCTATGTCATGACACCAGTTTCTATAGTAAAACAGATACTAATGTGAATCAATATAGTTTATTGTATTTTGCTTCTCGTATCACTGCCGCCCATAGATTCTCCTGCTCCTGTATCTGTGGGTGATTCTGTATGTACCTGTGGGTGATTCTGTATGTATCTGTGGGTGATTCTGTATGTACCTGTGGGTGATTCTGTATGTACCTGTGGGTGATTCTGTATGTATCTGTGGGTGATTCTGTATGTATCTGTGGGTGATTCTGTATGTATCTGTGGGTGGCTCTGTATGTATCTGTGGGTGATTCTGTATGTACCTGTGGGTGATTCTGTATGTACCTGTGGGTGATTCTGTATGTATCTGTGGGTGATTCTGTATGTATCTGTGGGTGATTCTGTATGTATCTGTGGGTGGCTCTGTATGTATCTGTGGGTGATTCTGTATGTATCTGTGGGTGGCTCTGTATGTATCTGTGGGTGATTCTGTATGTACCTGTGGGTGATTCTGTATGTATCTGTGGGTGGCATTCTGTATGTATCTGTGGGTGATTCTGTATGTACTGTGGGTGATCTGTATGTACCGTGGTGATCTGTATGTACCTGTGGTGATTCTGTATGTATCTGTGGGTGGATTCTGTATGTATCTGTGGGTGATTCTGTATGTATCTGTGGGTGGCTCTGTATGTATCTGTGGGTGATTCTGTATGTACCTGTGGGTGATTCTGGTATGTACCTGTGGGTGATTCTGTATGTACCTGTGGGGTGATTCTGTATGTAATCTGTGGGTGATTCTGTATGTATCTGTGGGTGATTCTGTATGTATCTGTGGGTGATTCTGTATGTACCTGTGGGTGATCTGTATGTACCTGTGGGTGATTCTGTATGTACCTGTGGGTGATTCTGTATGTACCTGTGGGTGGATTCTGTATGTACCTGTGGGTGATTCTGTATGTATCTGGTTGACGGGTGATTCTGTATGTACTGTGGGTGGATTCTGTATGTATCTGTGGGTGATTCTGTATGTATCTGTGGGTGATTCTGTATGTACCTGTGGGTGATTCTGTATGTATCTGGGTGATCTGTATGTTCTGTGGTGATCTGTATGTACCTGTGGGTGATTCTGTATGTACCTGTGGGTGATTCTGTATGTATCTGTGGGTGATTCTGTATGTACCTGTGGGTGATTCTGTATGTACCTGTGGGTGATTCTGTATGTATCTGTGGGTGATTCTTGGTATTGTATCTGTGGGTGATTCTGTATGTATCTGTGGGTGATTCTGTATGTACTGTGGGTGATTCTGTATGTATCTGTGGGTGATTCTGTATGTACTGTGGGTGATTCTGTATGTACCTGTGGGTGATTCTGTATGTATCTGTGGGTGATTCTGTATGTATCTGTGGGTGATTCTGTATGTACCTGTGGGTGATTCTGTATGTACCTGTGGGTGATTCTGTATGTATCTGTGGGTGATTCTGTATGTACCTGTGGGTGATTCTGTATGTATCTGTGGGTGATTCTGTATGTATCTGTGGGTGATTCTGTATGTACCTGTGGGTGATTCTGTATGTATCTGTGGGTGATTCTGTATGTATCTGTGGGTGATTCTGTATGTATCTGTGGGTGATTCTGTATGTATCTGTGGGTGATTCTGTATGTATCTGTGGGTGATTCTGTATGTATCTGTGGGTGATTCTGTATGTATCTGTGGGTGATTCTGTATGTACCTGTGGGTGATTCTGTATGTACCTGTGGGTGATTCTGTATGTATCTGTGGGTGATTTCTGTATGTATCTGTGGGTGATTCTGTATGTACCTGTGGGTGATTCTGTATGTACCTGTGGGGTGATTCTGTATGTATCTGTGGGTGATTCTGTATGTATCTGTGGGTGATTCTGTATGTACCTGTGGGTGATTCTGTATGTATCTGTGGGTGACTTTCTTGGTATGTATACTGTGGGTGATTCCTGTATGTACCTGTGGTGATTCTGTATGTACCTGTGGGTGATTCTGTATGTATCTGTGGGTGATTCTGTATGTACCTGTGGGTGATTCTGTATGTACCTGTGGGTGATTCTGTATGTATCTGTGGGTGATTCTGTATGTACCTGTGGTGATTCTGTATGTATCTGTGGGTGATTCTGTATGTATCTGTGGGTTGATTCTGTATGTACCTGTGGTGATTCTGTATGTATCTGTGGGGTGATTCTGTATGTACTGTGGGTGATTCTGTATGTATCTGTGGGTGATTCTGTTATGTACCTGGGGATTCTGTATGTACCTGTGGTGATTCTGTATGTATCTGTGGGGTGATTCTGTATGTACCTGTGGGTGATTCTGTATGTACCTGTGGGTGATTCTGTATGTACCTGTGGGTGATTCTGTATGTATCTGTGGGTGATTCTGTATGTATCTGTGGGTGATTCTGTATGTATCTGTGGGTGATTCTGTATGTATCTGTGGGTGATTCTGTATGTACCTGTGGGTGATTCTGTATGTACCTGTGGGTGATTCTGTATGTACCTGTGGGTGATTCTGTATGTACCTGTGGGTGATTCTGTATGTATCTGTGGCAGAACAGAATACAGTACATACGTACATGAATTTAAACTCCCACAATGCACTGCACTCTCATGATTTACCATCTCACATAGAAATATGTCATGTAAAATTGCCCAGGGTGCATTTCTAAACACTTTTCCGTTTCAGAAGTTTTTATTAACTGATTGTAAGCTCTTTTGGGCAGGGCTCTCTTCCCCTCTTGTATCGGTTATTGATTGCTTTATATGTTACTCTGTATGTCCAATGTATAAAACCCACTTATTGAACAGCGCTGCGGGATATGTTGGCGCTTTATAAATAAATGTTAATAATAAATGTTAATAATAACTGCTGATAAATAGAAATTTGTAACAACAGCGCCACCTGCTGGTCAGTTCCTGTAACTGTAGAGTCCAAGAGATGGAAAACAGAGATGAGTTCTGATGTTGCTCTGCTCAGAAAAGAAACCAGAAGCCTCAGCTGCGCTTTCCTATCTCCTTCCTGAGCAACACCAGAACACTTCTCTGTTTTCCTACCATATCTGACTGTACAGTTATAAGAACTGACCAGCAGATGGCACTGTTTTTGTTGTTAGCAAATTCAATATATTGGCCAGTAATAAAAACCCAAACAGCTCTGAACAAACAAAAAAATAATTAACGTAAATTGCAAAAAAGTACCTAAACAAGGTTTACTTAGCCTTTAATCTGTTTTTGTTTTTTTTTTCAAACTTGTCTCTTCATAAAGAGCCTATACTACGTGCCAATGGTAGATAACTACCAACTCAGACTTACGGAAATAGTTGAGGGTCCCTGCTATCTGCTCAGTGGTGAGCTGGAGGGGCAGCTCCTGGGGTAGGAGGGGTGTGTGCAGCCAATCGTCGTGCTCGTAGCCGAACAAGGTGTCTGCGCGCAGGGTGTAGTGGGGCAGCTGTTCCTGCAGCAGGCTAATGATCTCCACCTCGGGCACATCCCCGCTAGTGCACACATCTGCAAATGGAAAAAAATGAGAAATATTCTAGTTTTAGTGAATGGACCCCCCGCAGGTTGCCTGTGCCTGGTCTCTATGGGGAAAAAGGGCTTTAAATAAGTCATCAGGGGCCTAAACACCTTTATTAAAGCTTAAGTTCACCTTTAAATTAACTTTTAGTATGATGTTGACATTGATATTCTGAGACAATTTGCAATTGGTCTTGATTTTTTTGTGGGGTTTCAGTTATTTAGCTTTCTGTTCAGCAGCTCTCCAGTTGAGTATTTCAGCAGCTATCTGGTTGCTAGGGTCTTATTTATCCTGGCAACCAGGCAGTGGTTTGAATGAGATTGTAGTCTCACAGAGCGATCGTTATTTGAATGCTGGGGTCACTGACCACCTAAAAAGAGGCAGAACTGAAAAGCAGATAATTTAAAAACTATAAGAAATAAATAATGAAGACCAACTGCAGAGTTGCTCGGAACAGGGCATTCTGTACCTCAGTGAATCTATGTAACGAAAAACCTCACTTCTTGCCATAGGAAAGTGAAATAGGCAAAATAGCAAGAGGTTCAGCACTGCCCTCTGCTGGCCAAAGCTGGAGCCGCTAGTGCTTGGAAAACATATAAATAGAAACCCGGGGGGGGTGCTTTTCATGATGTTTAATGTAATAATCTGGTTTGGAACAGTTTCCTAAGCCCCGCTCCCTGTTCCCTAAGCCCCGCCCCCTGTTCCCCTGCTGATCTGGCTGACTACTTTGTGACTCAAATAAACTGTAACAGTAGCGCCTGTCCCTCAGCCTGCCTCCTCCCAATCCCACAATCCCCTGCTGCACACGTGATGTCAATAAGGAAAGGAACATCCCAGTGCAATGCATTGTGGGTTATGTAGTTCCTGCATGCTGTCTGTAAGCTGTGGGGAAGTTGTTACAATGTGTAACATCAGTGTTTTAGTCCCTCCTCCCCTGCCAGGAATTCAATTGATGCAGAAAGAGAAGGAGCTGAATTTCAGCATATAACAGATTACAGCGAGGGGGTTTCTGTGTTGTGTGGGGCTCTTTAACACATGTTGGTTCAGAGGCCAATTTGCAATTGGTCTTCATTTTTTATTATCTGCAGTTTTTTGTTCAGCAGCTCTCCTGCTCCTCTTTAGGAACTATCTCTTGCTAGGGTCCAAGTTCACCTAGCAACCAGACTGGTTTGAAAGACAGGCAGGAATATGAATAGAGGAGGGCCTAAATAAAAAGATAAGTAATAAAAAGTAACAATAACAAGAAAATTGTAGCCTCAGATGGGTATATATTTACTGGAATGAGTATCGGTCCCTAGAAGCTTCCGGATAACCCTACCTGTGATAGTGGAGGCATCTCGGTGGCTGCCATGTTTGTTGGGTGCTGCTCTGAAGGTCTCATTGCCCTGGGAGGCACAGACAGGGGCAGTTGGCTGAAGGTGAGCGGACTTGGTGGCTGGGGTACTGGCTGCCTCCGGACACAGTGCCGAGGGGTCCAGCTTGGCAGGAGTCAGCGGGAGGAGCAGGCTGCCATGCACCGAGGCTTTCACTACCCCCTGGTCCGGGAGACAGAACAGATACCCGGGTCTCCCCTCAGCGAGGCCGCCGCTTGCACCCCTGGAACAGACACAAAGTCTATTAATAAGAAGATTTATATAGGATTTACTTTTTTTCCTGATCAGCAATATTCTCTACAAAGCAGCACAAGCAAAGGAACCAATAGGGAGATTCAAAGTGAGGCCAAATAGGGTCAGTAGGGTAGGGTCAGTAGGGTAGGGTCAGTAGGGTAGGGTCACTAGGGTAGGGTCACTAGGGCAGGGTCACTAGGGCAGGGTCACTAGGGTAGGGTCACTAGGGTAGGGTCACTAGGGTAGGGTCACTAGGGTAGGGTCACTAGGGCAGGGTCACTAGGGTAGGGTCACTAGGGTAGGGTCACTAGGGCAGGGTCACTAGGGTAGGGTCACTAGGGTAGGGTCACTAGGGTAGGGTCACTAGGGTAGGGTCACTAGGGCAGGGTCACTAGGGCAGGGTCACTAGGGTAGGGTCACTAGGGTAGGGTCACTAGGGTAGGGTCACTAGGGTAGGGTCACTAGGGTAGGGTCACTAGGGCAGGGTCACTAGGGCAGGGTCACTAGGGTAGGGTCACTAGGGTAGGGTCACTAGGGTAGGGTCACTAGGGTAGGGTCACTAGGGTAGGGTCAGTAGGGTAGGGTCACTAGGGTAGGGTCACTAGGGTAGGGTCACTAGGGTAGGGTCACTAGGGTAGGGTCACTAGGGCAGGGTCACTAGGGTAGGGTCCTGTGTAAATCAACATAAGAAGAAGGAGGTCCCTGTCCCACAGAGCTTACAGTCCAAGCACTGTTTGTCCCCAGAAAGGCAATGTAAAGGGAAGGAACCAGACATCACCTCTTATCCTTCAGCTCTTACACACCACATTGGGTTTGAAACTTTTACCCATATAGCTGTGCATTTCACATTTTCACTCTTGACAAACTGTCACTTTTTCTGGGGGGAAAAAGCCTGCTTTGTACAGGCAGGGGATCCATTATCCAGAAACTCCATAGACACCATTAGAAGCAAATAATTCAATTTTTTAAAACTGATTCCCTTTCTTCTGTAATAAATAAAACAGTACCTGTACTTGATCCCAACTAACATATAATTACCCCTTATTGGGGGCAGAACAGCCCTATTGGGTTTATTTCATGGTTAAATGATTCCCTTTTCTCTGTAATAATAAAACAGTATCTGTACTTGATCCCAACTAAGATATAATTACCCCTTATTGGGGGCAGAACAGCCCTATTGGGTTTATTTAATGGTTAAATGATTCCCTTTTCTCTGTAATAATAAAACAGTATCTGTACTTGATCCCAACTAAGATATAATTACCCCTTATTGGGGCAGAACAGCCCTATTGGGTTTATTTAATGGTTAAATGATTCCCTTTTCTCTGTAATAATATAACAGTACCTGTACTTGATCCCAACTAAGATATAATTACCCCTTATTGGGGCAGAACAGCCCTATTGGGTTTATTTAATGGTTAAATGATTCCCTTTTCTCTGTAATAATAAAACAGTACCTGTACTTGATCCCAACTAAGATATAATTACCCCTTATTGGGGCAGAACAGCCCTATTGGGTTTATTTAATGGTTAAATGATTCCCTTTTCTCTGTAATAATAAAACAGTACCTGTACTTGATCCCAACTAAGATATAATTACCCCATATTGGGGGCAGAACATGGACATATATAACTAACTGAATTGTACAACCTTCAGCCTATCGTGTCCAGAAAGATGTTGCAGACCGTTGGCCATAATTATGAAAGGGTTAAATAGACTTCCCCATAGGTCAGAAGGGGTTTTGTTTATCAAAGAGGATACATATGCCCCTAAAAATCCAATGCTAATGAATAAATAGCAGCAGAAATATGTCCTATAAAATGAACAAGTATCATATCATTGCGTGCCTGCCAGTAGATTTAGATCCATTCCAATTTGCTTACAAGGCAAAAAGATCTACTGAGGATGCCGTGGCTACAGCTCTTCATGCTACCTTGACCCATCTGGAGCAACGGGGGAGTTATGCGAGGCTGCTTTTTGTGGATTTTAGCTCGGCGTTCAATACCATACTTCCACAATGATTAGTGTCCAAATTGGCAGTTTTGGGTCTTCCATCTCTTACGTGTAGCTGGATCTTGGACTTTTTGTCCGGTCGCTCTCAGAGGGTTAGACTGGGCTCACACATCTCAAACGCTCTATGCTTAAGCACCGGCTCACCCCAGGGTTGTGTGTTAAGTCCGCTATTATATACCTTATACACATATGATTGTGTTCCTACACACTCTGGAAATAAAATCATTAAGTTTGCGGATGATACTACGGTGATCGGACTTATCTCTGGAAAAGAGAGTGAGATGGACTACAGGGATGAAGTGGAACGGCTGTCAGAGTGGTGTAAAGACAATAACCTGCTCCGGAACATTGAAAAAACCAAGGAACTGGTCATTGATTTTAGGAAAAAAAGACCAACGTTGAACCACTCATCATTGATAAAATGCAGGTGGAGAGGGTTTCAGTGTTGAAATTCCTAGGAATGGAGTTGGAGGATGATCTGACATTAGTGTAAACACTAAAGGTCCCCATACATGGGCCGACTATAGCTGCCGATATGGGTCCCTTGGACCGATTCGGCAGCTAATCGGCCCGTGTATGGGGAGAGCAGAGCGGCCTGGCCAACCAATATCTGGCCTGAAATTGGCCAGATCTCGATCGGCCAGGTTAGAAAATCCGGTCGGATTGGGGACCGCATCGGCTCGTTGATGCGGTCCCCGATCCGACTGCCCCATTGCCGCCCACATAATCCCCAGGGCCAAACGATCGGATTATTTTTTTTTTTTACCTAAATGCTCCCCGATATCGCCCACCTGTAGGTGGGGATATCGGGGGAAGATCCGCTCGCTTGGCGACATCGCCAAGCGAGCGGATCTGCTCGTGTATGGCCACCTTAAGGGGCTGGTAAAGAAAGCGCAGCAAAGACTGTACTTTCTGAGAGTTCTGAGGAAAAACCATCTACCTAAAAATCTTCTTCTTGCCTTTTATCACTGTTCCATCGAGAGCATACTTACGTATGGACTATGTGTGTGGTTCGGTGCCTGCACCTCCAAAGAGGTTAAGGCACTTCAGAGGGTTGTTAGATCTGCAGAGAAGATAATTGATTGTCCGCTCCCAACCGTGGAACACATTTACATCTCCCGTTGCCGGAAAAAAGCTCTGGGCATTGCACACGACCCGACTCAGCCTGGCCACTGTCTCTTCCAGCTCTTGCCATCAGGGAAGAGATATAGAGCATTTAAAGCCAGAACTAATCGTCTGAGAGACAGCTTTTATCCAAGAGCAATTATGGCTTTAAATATGTAACAGTAGACTGATATTATCTTTTACTATGCCACTGCTTTGAGTTGTTGCTTGCTTCTTTTAAATCTCGTTGTTTACTATGTGACAATGACAATAAAGATATATTCTATTAGATATATTCTATTCTGTCTGGAGTATTTCAACTTATCAGCTAGTGCTGCAATTACAGTCACGGAACACTAGGTGGCAGCATTATAATGCTTTTTTTACACTTCTCTATAATTCAGTCTAAGTTCATTTACTTTGTGACCATTCAGCTTAATTGTTATCAAACAATTATTATCTACTACAATTAAACACAGTAAATATGCTATTTTCTTCCTTCTTTAAAGGGAAATCCACCCCTTTTTTGGACGGAGGATAAACTGCTAATGCAATTCTGGGAAACGCAATAAAAACGCATTTCCTTCTTGGAAATACAATAAAATGTTATTGCGTTTTTAAACAGACCTAAGGATCATTTACAACCCAAGGTTATAGGTAGACATCTATTTATGGGCATATAATGGGTAAGAATTGCTGTGGAAAATAAAATGAAATATAAAATCTCAATACAAAACCATGTGACATTAGAGCGCTCTTCTGAGCAACACATTTATAGTTTTTTTTCCAGTTTTAAAGATATTAGCAGTTTTTAAACTACTAAAACAGTGATTCTGAGACAACAGTGCCACCTGGTGCTCATTTTCGGCTGAAAATTAATTTGTTGAGAAAAGAAACGTCATGTGATGTTGCTCTGCTTTGAACTGATCACAGAAAGATTAGATGACTCTGCTCGCTGATTTCATCTTCTAAGAATAGAGCAACTTTAGGCTACCCCTTCTATAGGGAATTAATATCAGCAGGGGGTGGCACATAATGCCCCGGGGGGGTATGGGGATGATAATGAAAGGCAAAGAAATTGCCCAAACAATGGGCCCACCAGTGTCTAGTCAGTAGCCACAAATGCCAATAAGGCAGCCAAATGCATTGACCCAAACAGTAACTGTAACATATTAATTACACGCAACGTTTTACTGCAACTCCCTGCAGGCAACAGATATAGATTCCCTTAAGGAAAGCGGAAGTGTCCCCAGCGTTGGCCTGACCCTTGTCCCTTCCCGTGCTGATTATTTACATTGCTTGGTTACTGTGTACTCATAAATGTGTTGCCCATAACCCGGCCACTCCCTGACGCTTTGTGTTACTGTGTGTTACTGTGTGTTTGTATTAGTCTTTCTTCCTCTTCGGGTCACACCTTTGCCATCTGCTTGTCCATCATTTTCCTCTATTACTATTAACTCTTTGCCTAACTGGGGTGCATCCTGGGAAATCCTATGTAACCCTCCTATAGCGAGTGCTCGGGTATACCCAGGGTCGGGCTGGGCCGGCGGGGCTCTGGAGAAAAACCTGGTGGGTCCTGCTGCCCAGACCCGATCCCCGCGGGCGTTCCCTCTGGCCACATTTGGGGAGGGCAGGTGGTGGGAGGACCTGTGGGGGGCTGTGATCCTTGGGGGATGCGGAGCCCCAGGTGCTGCTCTCCCCACTGCTATGTAAGTTTAAATGAATGCGCAAATGCGCTTGCACGAGCGGAATGGTGTGTGAATGGGGGTGGCCACGGGGTGATCCGATGACAAATCTGGCGCTGATGATGCCCCCCCCGGAAACACCTACGGGTGGGCGATATCGGGAGAATCCAGGCTAATTCGGTCGGTTCGGGGACCGCATCAACGAGCCGTTGTGGTCCCCGATCCGACTAGATTTTTTAACCTGCCCAATCGAGATCTGCCCGATTTCAGGCCAGATATCGGTCGGACAGGCCTGTCGGTAGTCCCCATACAAAGGCCGATTAGCTGCCGAATCTGTCTAAGGGACTGATGTCGCCAGCTAGAATCGGCCTGTGTATGGCCACTGTGTAGGTCCCCATACACGGGCCGATTGTAGCTGCCGATATGGGTCCCTTGGACAGATTCAGCAGCTTATCAGCCCGTGTATGGGCAGAAACGAGGGGCCTGGCCGACCGATATCTGGCCTGAAATTTGGCAGGTTAGAAAATTCAGTCGGATCGGGGACCACATCGGCTCGTTGATGCTGTCCCCGAACCTACTGCCCCATTGACGCTAATATAATTCGATTGTTTGGCCCTGGGGCCAAATCGAATTATTGTTTTTTTCACCTACATGCTCCCCGATATTGCCCACCCGTAGGTGGGGATATTGGGTGAAGATCCGCTCGCTTGGCGATCTCAGCCTTAAGTCTACTTTACTATTTTGCCCGATCAACTTTGGTACAATTGCAACAAATTCAGTTGTCTTTTTGGAGAAACAAACACAATTGTAAATTTGGATTCAATTACACTGGCACCATTCAGGGGATCCTCCTCCTACACCTTTAAAAAAATACAAATAAACTGAATAAAAGCCGGGGGGGGGGGGGGGGGGGGGGGAATGAAAACCCATCAGCACAGGAAGGACAGGGGCCCTTTGTGTTGACTAGTTAAAGTGTATCCCTTACTCAAACAGGATATTAAGATTCAATGCTAAACGCGGGCAATAAAACGACCCATTTACAAAGAGGCTGCACTTGGGCCTTTGTTTGCCGGAGGGATGATGAAAGGGCTGCTGGGCTCCTTGGGAGATCCGGAGATATCGATAACACAATGTTTTTCAGCTCAAAGTCTCGTTTGTCCTTGTATATGGTTAGCTGAGGGTATCTCAAACACCACACAGACTGCCCGATGCCACACTCGTTACTCAGTACAGAGGATATGTACATTGTGATTGACAAGACAAAATGTTTTTCCCTCGCCCTGAGAAGCTACGTATTCTGGGGCTCATTTATTAAGGTTGCACGGGATTCTATGAGCCCAAAAATAGGACCAGGTTTAGTAAAAATGTCCCTCACTGCTATAGTTAAGGGGGCCCAAAGCCTTTTAGGCCAATCCAGCAGCTTATCTGCCCATGTATGGGAATCCCAGACGGGCCTGACCAACCAACATCTGGTCTAAAACTATCCAGAGCTTGATCGGACTGGTTTGATTTTCCATCGGATCGGGGACCACAACGGCTCCTTGATGCGGACCTTGGATCCCCAACGTTTTAATATGATTTTTTTGGCACTATTAGCCAATATTGCCCACCTTAAGGTGGCCATACACAGGCTGATTCTAGCTGCCAGTATCGGTCCCTAAGACAGATTTGGCAGCTTATCTGCCCGTGTATGGGCACTACCGACGGGCCTGCCTGCCTGACATCTGGCCTGAAATCAGGAGGATCTCGATCAGGCAGGTTTCAAATTTAGTCGGATCAGGGACCACAACAGCTCGTTGATACGGTCCCCGAACTGACAGACGCCTATACCCAGGGCCAAACCACCGAATTAGCCCAATATCAGCCACCCGTAGGTGGGGATATTGGGAGAAGATCCGCTCACTTGGTGACCTTGCCAAGCAAGTGGATCTTAGTGTGTATTAAGTTGGGCAAATCAGAAGAAGATCTGCTTGTTTGCTGATCTTGCCAAATTAGTGGTTAGCAATGTGTTTGGCCACCTTTACTGTGCCATATGCAGGGATCTAACCACAATTTGCCTTCTGTGTAAGCAGTGGAGATCTGGTTATGCCCCTTACAATGGCTGCTCAGATGTGCAAGATGACCAGGGCCAAGCAATGAGCAGGGCCAAGTAATATTGCTGCCGGAGAGTGTACTACTTACCCAGGAGCCCTGTCGCTTGAGCCTGCAAGCAGCAGGGCTATTTCAGGCCAGATGTTGGTCGGGGAGGCCCGTCGGTTTTGCCCCTACACGGGCAGATAAGCTGCCGAATTGGTCTAAAGGACTGATATCGGCCCGAGTATGGCCACTTTAGTTCCCTCACCCACAGGCCTAAAAAGCAACAGGGCCCTCAGCTCTGGGCCACAAAGCAGGAGGAGGGGGAACTTTGCAAACTACATGATACTGCAGATAGGGGACACAATTACCACAGAGGTGTAATAATTAACCACTGGGCTGCAAAGCCCCCACAAACACTGGCTTTGCTTACTCAGCAATTATCCCTCGATAAGGCTCTGATCCCCTGATCAAACCTTGTACCTAGTAGGGGAGGAGAGGTCTGCAACTTAGGCACTTTTTTAACTATCTCTTGTCCAGGGCAAGTCTCATTTGTATCCAATGTGCACACCTTACGCAGCAGGTAAAGATATGGGATTCTATTAAAGGGATTCCATCATATTTATGGGGTACTTTTTATTTCTAAATGACACTGTTACACAGCAAATAATTCCCTCTGCCATTTAACCTTTTATTCTTGAACCAACAAATGTATTTGTAGCTGTAATATTGGTGTGTAGGCGCCATCTCAGTGCCTTGTGCCTGAGTCTGAGCTTTCAGCCAGCGCTACACATTAGAACTGCTTTCAGCTAACCTATTGTTTCTCCTACTCCCATGTAACTGGAGGAGTCCCAAGCCGGACTTGGATTTCTTACTATTGAGTGCTATTCTGATACCTACTGGGAGCTGCTATCTTGCTCCCTTCCCATTGTTCTGCTGATTGGCTGCTGTGGGGGAGGGGGGGGATATCACTCCAACTTGCAGCAGAGCAGTAAAGTGTGCCTGAGTCTGAGCTTTCAGAAGGAGCCAGCGCTACACATTAGAACTGCTTTCAGCTAACCTATTGTTTCTCCTACTCCCATGTAACTGGAGGAGTCCCAAGCCGGACTTGGATTTCTTACTATTGAGTGCTATTCTGATACCTACTGGGAGCTGCTATCTTGCTCCCTTCCCATTGTTCTGCTGATTGGCTGCTGGGGGGGAGGGGGGGATATCACTCCAACTTGCAGCAGAGCAGTAAAGTGTGCCTGAGTCTGAGCTTTCAGAAGGAGCCAGCGCTACACATTAGAACTGCTTTCAGCTAGCCTATTGTTTCTCCTACTCCCATGTAACTGGAGGAGTCCCAAGCCGGACTTGGATTTCTTATTATTGACTGCTATTCTGATACCTACTGGGAGCTGCTATCTTGCTCCCTTCCCATTGTTCTGCTGATTGGCTGCTGGGGGTGAGGTGGGGGGGATATCACTCCAACTTGCAGCGCAGCAGTAAAGTGTGACTGAAGTTCATCAGAGCACAGGTCACATGGCTGTGGCTAGGATCTTTAATTCAGGGAAGCTGGTTTCAGTTCCACCTTGGGTGAATATCACTATGTCCCTGTACTTTGTGCACCAAATAAGACTTGTTAAGTTCTTTATGGAAGGTTTCTAAAGTGGAAAATTAGTTTTATGCAAGGGCAAATAAAACATGACACAATGGAAAGACATGCCAAATACAATTATATATAATAGTGGTGTTCATAGGCATTGTCCTTTGCTGTAAATGGAATAAAATCTTACCAAAACTTACCAAAGTTTCTAACACTTTACGTGTGGCCCTCTGCCAACCACTTGGGCTAGGAGTCAAAACAGGCCCTGGCATTTCCAATACACAGAGGCCCAAACAGCCCAATAAATAGTGAGTGCCTATGGCATCTTACAGCAGCCCCTCTGGCATTAGCCAGAACCCACAGTTTGCCAGTCCGGGCCTAGGAGGGAGTGATTATATTATTAATATAGTAATTATTATATTATTGTTATTACTGAGAAAAAAAATTATGAGAGAGGGTCTTTCCATTTTTCAGTGCTTTCTGCATCACGGGTTTCCGGATAACGAACCCTAAACCTGTAAATGTTAATTAATATAAATTCAGTACATTGTAGCTTAGAAAGGCATTGGGATTTTTTAATTGTACGGGCAGAGATGTTAATCCGGGCACAACACGTGATGGCGTTTTCTGATTAGAGAAGGGATTTTATTTGATGCAAGTGACACAGTTTCGGTATAAGCCTTGGGGTCAGGTAGGAGATTTTCTCTTGCCATTTCCTGACTCGGGAAATCGCACAGATCCATAGGAAGCGAGGCACGTGTGCCCAGAAAGTTGGGTCATAGATCAATGAGCTGAGTGTTCTGTGCCAGCTGCGGACAGCACGGCAGATTGTCGGGCAATGCAATATGTCCATTGAGATTCTAGGCCATGGCTTCCCACTTTTCATTTAGGCTCAGGGCCATCAAGGCCATCCAAATGCCATCCTCATTAAGTGCCCAGGCTACTAAGGCTGCCCATTAGGGCCATGACACACGGGGAGATTAGTCGTGCCGCGACAAATCTCCCCGCAATGCGATCCCACCGGCTAGAATGTAAATCGCCGGTGGGAAGGCAACTTCGGCAAATTGCGGCACCGCGTATGCCATCCCACCGGCGATTTACATTCTAGCCAGTGGGATGGCATTGCGGGGAGATTAGTTGCCCGCGGCAACAGGGATTTGTCGCGGCGCGACTAATCTTCCCGCGTGTCACGGCCCTTAGGCAGGTATAGAGAACTGTGGCAAACAAAGCACCATCTGTGTAAGGGTGAAGACACACTGGGCTACTAGTAGCAGCTACTTTTTGAAGGCTACTAAACTCCCTGCCATAGACAATACTGAGATTTGCCTCTGCTTAACACACGTAGAGACAATTATCAGTAAATGATCAGCATTGTCTATTTTAGTAGCCACAACAAGTAGCTGCTACTAGTAGCTCCGTGTGTCTTCACCCTAATATATAAGGGCAGTGGCAGATGGGGAGATTAGTCGCCCTGCGAAAAATCTTCGTTGCTGCGGGCAACTAATCTCCCCGCAATTCCTCTCAAGGCAACTTTGGGCGACTTCGGCAAATTGTTGCGATGCGTATGCCATCCCAGCGGCGATTTACATTCTTGCTGGTGGGATGGAATTGCGAGGAGATTAGTCGCCCGCGGCAATGAAGATTTGTCACGGGGCGACTAATTTCCCCGTCTGCCACTGCCCTAAGGTTATGGGCACACAGGGCTGTTTCTGATCCACTACACTCAGCCCGCTCCTGTGCCTGCATTCATGGGCACTGCGTTGGTGCACAAAGGGCACATTTCGGCACAGAAATAAAACTATGCATTTTTGTGCCGAAATCCGCTGTGTGTGTCTGCACCCAGGCCAAGCTAAGCGCAGCTGATCAGCTGTATCTGGGGCTGGAGAAAGAGTCCCTTGTGCCCATAGCCAAGGTGCACCTACACATACAGGTGACTGGGACACTTTAAGGGTAAGAACCCACGGAGCAGTTGAGTCCCCCGAGATAGATCTCTGCTATCGCGAGTGACAAACTGCTCCGAAAAAGGACGCTCTAGATACAGGTTTCCAGTTGGAAGAGTCACTGTTGAGTTCCAAACTGAGTCCAGAAGCAGCGTCAGCACAAGAACTATCCATAGACAGCATAGGGGTTTTTATGGGCGATGAGAGGCAAACAAACCTAACATTTCCATGTGCAATGCCAAACTGACGTAAAGGTCATTGCCATTGGACTCTGTAGCAGTTGAAGCGCGTCCTCTGGAGTGATAAGTGGAATTTCTGCAGCTGGCAGCCCGATGGAAAGGACAGGGTTTTGGCAGATATCAGGAAAACACTACCTGGCTGAATCAGTAAAGCCAACTTATGCTTAGATTGTAAGCTGCACGGGGCAGGGACCATACTTATCCATTATGCCTGTGGTTCCAATAGAATCAAACCTAAAGGATACATCATAGGACGCCATGACAATTTTGTGCTTCCTACTTTGTGGCATCAGTCTGGGGAAGGCTCTATCCTGTTTCAGCACAATAATGCCCCCCATACACAAAGTCAGGTCCATGCAGAATCAGCCCTGATCTCAACCCAACTGAACACCCATGGGATGAATCAGAACCCCAATTACTATCCAGGCCTGGATGTTAATACAAGTTAAGATCTGCTTGTTTGGCAAGGTCACCAAATAAGCAGATCTTCTCCCTATGTGCCTAAAGGTGCCCATACACCTTCAGATCCTACGGGTGGGCAATATATGGAATCCATGCTAGGACCAAACGATCGAATTATAACGATGGGTATAGGCATCAACGAGACGATGCGGTCCCCGATCTGACTAGATTTTTTAACCTGCCCGATCAATATCTGACCGATTTCAGGCCAGATGTCAGTCGGGCAGGCCGTCAGTAGTGCCCATACAGGGGCTGATTAGCTGTCGAATTGGGTCTAAGGGACCAATATCAGCAGCTAGAATCGGCCGTGTATGGGGACCATTAGGTGGGCAATATCAGCTTTGGCCCCAGGGCCAAACAATCAAATTACAATTATATAATTATAGGAGTCATTAGACCAAGGACTACATCAATGAGCCAATGTGGCCCCCGATCCGACAGGAAAAATTTAACCTACCCAATTGACACCTAGCCAATTTTCACCCAGATATCGATTGGGGGGAAAAGCTGCTGAATTGGTCTAAAGGCTCGAATTAGCAGCTAAAATCTGCCAGTGTGTGGCCACCTTAACATCTTTGCCCGGGTTTACAAATGTCCCAAAGTCCCAAAAATGTTCCAAAATCCAGTTGGGAAAAAAGGGTAAACAATCCTGCACTAAAACCACACATAATACCGACTGCAAATCTCACCATAAATAAAATCTACATTTTAACTTTGGTACCGCTATTTTGAGATTCGATACCGAACCGAATCTGAATCCTAAATTACATGCATTCAGTAGCTTATCGGCCCATGTAGGGGCAGAACCAAGGGGCCTGGCCGACCGATATCTGGCCTGAAATTGGCCAGATATTGATCGGCCAGGTTAGAAAATCCAGTCGGATCGGGGATCGCATCGGCTCATTGATGCGATCCCCGAACCGACTGCCCCATTGCCGCGTGCAGAATTTGATCGTTTGGCCCCAGGGCCAAACGATCGAATTCGCCTACATGCCTCCCCGATATCGCCACCCATACGTGGCTGTGTATGGCCAGCTTAAGGCGTAGAAGGTGCAAAAAAAACTTAGAGAACTCATCTTCTGCATTTATGTTTATGTGCTGAAAAGTCACATGATTGGCTAGGACCATGGCTTCAGCTGAATCCTGCCAAAAAGGCCGAATCCCGAACCGAATCCTGGATTCGGTAAATCCCTATTTGTAATCCATGTGCTGCTATAAGGAGCCGAGAAGGGACAGTTGCCGCCTGGCTTTGTTTTTTGTTTTGGGAATGTTGTATCCTCACATAATATCCTGCTGTCCCATATAGCAGCCTCACAATAGGGGGCCATTAGTAGCATCCTGTTGTCCACAAAAAGATAGGTACAAATAAATTGTTCCCTTCTGACGTAATTATTTCACGTAGGAAGTGACTGTATGTTATTTAACAACAGTAACAAGGACGTGGCGACAGCACGAAAGACCAAACAATTTGTGCGGTGTTATCGTTTGTCATTGTAAACCCAAAAATACAGTTTGCCTAATTTAAGAAAATGCGGTTCTAAGTAACTTTCCAATATACATTCATAGCAAACGTCCAGTTGTTTTAATGTGATGTGTGAAGTAATTGCTATTGAAAGCGATGTCTGTCCCTTTCTATTCTGACTTGTGAAACAATGCAGCAGAAGCCAGCTGATTAACAGACCTGTGAAGAAACACGCAGGGCCGACCTTTGTTACATTGTGTAAAGGGCCAGAACCAGCAGTGCAGAAAGGGACAGACGGACACTGCTTTCATTAGCAGTTGCATTTATAAATGATATTAAAACCACTGAAAACGTTCAATGAATGCATATTGGAACTGATATTTTCTTTCGTTTTTATTTTGGGTTTACATCTCCTCCAGTACAGGCATGGGACCAGTTATTCGGAAACCGATTATGCAGAAAGTTCTGAATCACGGGAAAACAGTAGCTTGTACTAAGATATAATTACCCCTTATTGGGGCAGAACAGCCCTATTGGGTTTATTTAATGGTTAAATGATTCCCTTTTCTGTGTAATAATAAAACAGTACCTGTACTTGATCCCAACTAAGATATAATTACCCCTTATTGGGGCAGAACAGTCCTATTGGGTTTATTTAATGGTTAAATGATTCCCTTTTCTCTGTAATAATAAAACAGTACCTGTACTTGATCCCAACTAAGATATAATTACCCCTTATTGGGGCAGAACAGCCCTATTGGGTTTATTTCATGGTTAAATGATTCCCTTTTCTCTGTAATAATAAAACAGTACCTGTACTTGATCCCAACTAAGATAGAATTACCCCTTATTGGGGGCAGAACAGCCCTATTGGGTTTATTTCATGGTTAAATGATTCCCTTTTCTCTGTAATAATAAAACAGTACCTGTACTTGATCCCAACTAAGATATAATTACCCCTTATTGGGGGCAGAACAGTCCTATTGGGTTTATTTAATGGTTAAATGATTCCCTTTTCCCTGTAATAATAAAACAGTACCTGTACTTGATCCCAACTAAGATATAATTAATCCTTATTTTTAGTAGAATTAAGGTATGGAGTTCCAAATTACAGAAAGATCCCTTATCCAGAAAACATCAGGTCCAAAGCATTCTGGATAACAGGTCCTGTACCTGTATTACTTTACTATTATTCTTATATATACACACACACACATATATATATATATATACACATACATACAGTATATAAGTGCCAACATATGTCACAGTGCTTTACAACAGAACTGGGCATATACGGATCAAACCTACAAATTACCCTCAGAGCTTACAATCTAAAAGCTGTATTTGCCAGCAGGAACTGAGCTTTAGTTTGGAGATCCCTACTTTACAACAAAGGGGATCCTACTCCCATGTAACCAAACCAAGTGCTTTTTGTCAGGCACATCAGCCGCCTCAGTCTGAACAATGGAAAGAATAGTTTCTTTATATATGAATATACTGACATTTACCTTTATAGCATCAGCAAGTTAGTTAGTGCTATTTACATTAATTTAACCAAACAAGGGTTATAGAATAAAAAAAACAGGTTTAGGGCACCCTGCTTCCAAGAGCTTACAATCTATCAAATCCGGGAGAGTAGCTATCCCAGCAAAATGAATGGTGCCAAAAAGAAATGGTGCTTGGGAAAAGAGAGCTGATAAGTGGAATAATTCAAAAAGATCCCCTCACTGACCTTGCAAGTTTGTAGTGCATGGCTGGAGGGCCCCCTGCACCCCACGATTAGGTCCTGTCTGCTCCTCCTTCACATCTTGCCCCTGTTCCTAGTCCCTGAGCAGTGATCAATGGCTCGGAGAGAGACTGGAGAGAGGGAAAACAGGCGGCTGGATATTTAGCTTGGGAGAGAGGAGGAGGAGGAGGAGCAGGCACTGAATGCACAGGGATTAGGGAGAGACTAACCCCTCACATTGTGGGGCAGGTAATGAATATGCTGCCTGTGCTGCACTAACTGCCCCCTGTGTGCCAGCAAGGGTATCTACTACTGTCCCACTTCTAATAGAACCATTAGGGTGTGCCCCTCTCAGCACCTTTGTATACACCCAAGTCGTTTCCTCCTGATTCTTTCTAGTATAAAGAAATCAGGGCACCATTAATGCCCTCACCCACATTGGGGCACAACCGCCGGCACAAATGTATGTATATCTTTATTTATAAAGCGCTACTTGTGTACCCAGCGCTGTACAGTAGGATATAATAATACAAACAGGGGGTTATTAAGATAATAATAGATAAATACAAAGTATAACAATAAATACAAGATACAGTTGCAATAGGATAAGCGTCAAAGACACAAGAGGATGGAGGTCCCTGCCCCATAGAGCTTACAATCTAGATGGGAGGGTAACTTACAGATACAAGTAGGCAAATCACATAACTGTATCTTTTGTGCAGTTCTGTTTTATTCAGTTTAAACAGGAGTTTAATAAAGGAGTGGTTCACCTTTAAGTTAACTCTTAGGGGTGTCAAAATGTGAGTTTAGAGCTTAATACAAAAAAAACTCACCCACGTTCTATTCATTCCTATGGGATTTTTAGAAGCGTATTTATCAATGGGGGTATTTATCCCATAGGAATGAATAGAACGTGGGTGAGTTTTTATGTATTAAGCCTGAAACTCTGTCTCTTAGTATGATATAGAATGACCAATGCTAAGTCTTCATTATTAATTTGTTATAGTTTTTTCATTATTTGCCTTCCTCTTCTGCCTCATTCCAGCTTTCAAATGGGGGTCACTGACCCCGGCAGCCAAAAACTATTGCTCTGTGAGGCTCCGGTTTTATTGTTATTGTTACTTTGTATTAATTATTTTTGTATTCAGGTTCTCTACTTTTCATATTCCAGTCTCTGAATAAAACCACTCCCTGGTCGCTAAGGTAATTTGGACCCTAACAACCGGATAGCTGCTGAATTTCCAAACTGGAGAGGCGCTAAATAAAAAGTGAAATAATTAAAAAACTACAAATAATTAAAAAATGAAGACCAATTGGAAATTGTCTCAGAATATTACTCTCGACATCATACTAAAAGATAATTCCAGTTAAACAGCAGCAAGTCTCAGATGATTTTATATATTTATGAATAGGCTTTCTGTACAACAGGAGTATAGGGTGCAGTAATCTGAGTGGTAGAGACAGATGTATATAAATGACTCACGGAGTCATCTAGGGAAGATGATTATTTGTTAATTATCTTTAAACACTGTGGTCTGTTCACACTTTGTTGCCCAACAAAGGGAAGGAGGAGTCCTGAAACACTGATACACTTGGGGATGATGGAACAATAAATGTGATAAATACCTAATGTAAATATTTTCTGTGGTTCAGTGTTAAGGCTGCCATACACGGGCTGATTCTAGCTGCCGATATCGGCTGATTCAACAGCTTATTTGCCCGTGTAGGGGCACTAACGACAGGCCTGCCCGACCGACATCTGGCCTGAAATCGGGCATCTATCGATCGGGCAGGTTAAAAAATGTAGTCGGATCGGGGACTGCATGGGCTCATTGATGTGGTCCCCAAACCGACAGACGCCTATACCCATCGTTCTAATTCAATCGTTTGGTCCCAGGGGCCAGTAGGTGGGGATAATGGGAGAACTGAGCCAACCCAAGCGGATCTAAAGCTGGCCATACACGCACCGATACTATCGTACGAAACCTCGTTACGTACGATATTCGGTGCGTGTATGGCATGTCGGCGAGTCGACCGATATCGCAGGAAGCTGCTGATATCGGTCGACTCGCCGATCGGCCAGGTTAGAAAATTTTGATCGGGGGCCATAGAAGGCGCCTGACCAAAATCTGCCGTCAGGGCTGAATCGGCAGAAGGAGGTAGAAATCCTATTGTTTCTACCTCCTTATCTGCTGTTTCAGCCCTGACTGTGTGTGGCAGATCTGACGATGTTTCGTGAACATCGTCAGATCGCCACGTGTATGGCCAGCTTTAGTGTGTATGGCCACCTTAAGTCATGCTGTGTATGGAGTTGTGACCAGATGTCCATTAACACGTCCATGAACCAGTCATCCAAGTAACAGGCATCCTTTTCCATATCATACAGGCAACTGTCAAAATATCACCCCGACCACAGAAATTTGCATGAAAGCACTTTCTTAAGGGATCTGGCACACGGGGAGATTAGTCGCCCGCAACAAAACTCCCTGTTTGTGAGTCTTTTTCGGCGATTTCCCGAAATCGCGCCGCCGCGTGTGCCATCCCACCGGCGACTTACATTGTTGCCGGTGGGATGGCAGGTGAAGGCAACTCGGGGAGATTAGTCGCCCGCGAACAGGGAGTTTTGTCACGGGCGACTAATCTCCCCGTGTGCCAGAGCCCTAAGGGCCATACACGGGCAGATTTAAGCTGCCAATTTGAGTCAATTTGGTAGCTTATCTGCCTGTGTATGGGTAACCCTGACAGATATCTGGCTGAAAATCGGCTTGGTTTGACATTCCCTTTGGATCAAGGACCGTATCAGCTCATTCATGTAGTAATTTGATCGTTTAGCCCTAGGGTATTTAGCCGAATCTTTCACAAAGGATTTACGGTTTGGCCAAATCCCTATATTATACAGACGTCAAACATCATCTTCTATCACATATAAGCACAAGGGCACAAGGGCACTTCTCCTGCCTAAAATACAGATATTTGGTCATTTTCTTTTAAACTACAAAAAGCCATCAGGGCACCTCTACTCCAATATACAGAATACAGTAGAGCAGGTTCTTCTCTCGCCTTATACAGATGCACCACACCCCTTCTCATGTCACCTAAGGTCCAGAAGTTCAGTTTTTAGTCCATGAAATATTTACCTAATATACTGTCCAGGCCCATGGGGGGCTGATGGGGGGCCATTTGTACTTGAACTGCTCGGGCCTATTTAGAATCCCAGTCTGGGCCTGATACTGTCTAAAGGTTGCCAGACACATTAAGATTTTTCTATTCCCAACAACCAATTTTAGTACAATCTGACAAATCTAGCAAATTATCATGAGGTTAGTGGGCACCGAACAATCATTCATCTAAAGAAATTAAATTGATAGTTTTCGTCAATAACAATTCAATTTATCAATTGTACAATTGTTTGCAGGGCCAAGCAGGTAGTTACCGACAGTAGCTTCGACTAGATATAGCTTCAAATGGTCGCTTTGGTTGATGGACAAATAAATGATTGTTTCATTATAAGCTTGGTCCTGCGATAAGGAAAATAACTTTTAAAAATCTTAATGTGTATGGCTAGCTTAAAGGGGAAACTTACCAGCGTTTGGTGTCAGATCCACATACGGGACTGTGCCCCACACCCCTTTTACCAAACAATGATATTCTCATTAAACAGACATCAGCACCTACTCATTCCCTTCTACTGTGAATACCTGCTTTGTGGTCCCCTCACCATTATATACAGAGGTATTTCATTTTTACATGGTGCCCTTGATGTCCTTGTATTTTTACTTATCTCTTGGGGGGGTTGATCAAAGAAGGAATAACAGATTGGGGGTAGGAGGAGAAAGCCTTATCAAGATCACACACAATACTGAGTTCTAATTTTACCCCCTGTTGGAACAATGGCCTGTTAAGGCGGCCATACACGGGCCGATTGTAGCTGCCGATATCAGTCCCTTAAGGTGGCCATACACCTTCAGATCCGCTCGCTTGGTGACATCGGGAGAATCCAGGCTAATTCGGTCGTTTGGCCCTGGGGGTCGGGTATAGGCAAAGTTGGTTTGGGGACCGCATCAACGAGCCGATGCGGTCCCTGATCCGACTAGATTTTTGAACCTGCCCGATCGATATCTGGCCGATTTCAGGCCAGATATCGGTCGGGCAGGCCCGTCGGTAGTGCCCATACACGGGCTAATTAGCTGCCGAATCGGTCTAAGGGACCGCTCATTGATGCAGTCCTCGAACCGACTGCGCCTATGCCCCCCAGGGCCAAACAACCGAATTAGCCTTAATTCCCCCGATATCAACCACCCGTAGTTGGGGATTATCGGGAGAAGATCCGCTCATTCATTAAGCTGGCCATACACTTTTAGATATTATTATTATTTATTTATAAAGCGCCAACATACCCTGCAGCGCTGTACAATAAGTGGGTTTCATACATTGGACATACAGAGTAACATATAAAGCAATCAATAATCGATACAAGAGGTGAAGAGGGCCCTGCTCAAAAGAGCTTACAATCTACAAGGATATTAGTCTTCTTCCAATGAATGTTTGGATATCAATCATAAAATGCAAGGATCTAAAATTATCGGGACAATAATTCGAAACCAACACATGGTTCGAAATTCAAAATAAATTATATCGGAGCGTGTATGGGCAGCTTTAGAGGTAGTGCCGCCACGCCGTGCAAGCATACAACAGGACCTCCTTGGCAGCACATTAGTTAATGTACCTGCTAGTTGAATGCGTGTGATGTTTGCCCAGTAAAGAGATGCATGGAAATTACATTTGCACATCCACTTATGTTGCTATGAGGCAGCTCATAGTTGGTAGTTCCACTGAGAACTCTCCTTCCTATCCATCCCTCTCCAGGGCCCGGTTGCCGTGACAAGATGCCTGTGTGCCGCTTCTCACGTAGCCTTCATGGAACAGCCTGGCAACCACGTATAATGCCATTTTAAGGGAAAATATACACCCAGTGCAAAGATACACTTGATTGGTTGAGGTAATGTTAAGTTGCATGAAACTTCTTCATGGTGTGAAGATTTATTATCTAGAAATCTCCGAATTACAGAAAGGTCATCTCCCATAGACTAATCACATAACTCAAAAACTGAAAAATGATTCCCCTTTTCTCTGTAATAATAAAACAGTACCTGTACTTGATCCCAACTAAGATATAATTACCCCTTATTGGGGGCAGAACAGCCCTATTGGGTTTATTTCATGGTTAAATGATTCCCTTTTCTCTGTAATAATAAAACAGTACCTGTACTTGATCCCAACTAAGATATAATTACCCCTTATTGGGGGCAGAACATCCCTATTGGGTTTATTTATTGTTTAAATTATTAAAAAGACACACAGAGCTACTTAGTGGCAGCTACTTGTCACAGCAACTAAATGGCAGAAAATACCATGTCATAGACAATACTATTGTTGCCGGTGGAAAGGCATTTCGGAGTGGTTATTTGCCCGTGGTAGCAGAGATCTATCACAGGCGACTAAAGATGGCCATACACTGTAAGATTGGCTCGATTGGTGCGGTCGCCAAGTGAGCGGATCTTCTTCCAATATGCCCACCTACGGGCATATTCGATCGTTTGACCCTAGAGCCCCTAAACCAGGGGTAGGGAACCTATGGCTCGGGAGCCAGATGTGGCTCTTTTGATGGCAGCATCTGGCTCGCTGCCAAATCTTTAATAAAAAAAATAACTGGGGGCGTGGCCTGCGCTCGGTGCATAGAAGACACGTTCTAAGCCCTAACTCGTCTGTCATCCACCGAGCGCAGGACACACCCTCTTCCGCATCGCATCCGGCATCCTTGGCACCCTACCTTGCCCCTGCGCTCGGCGGATAGAAGACGTGTTCTAAGCCTTAGAACGCGTCTTCTATCCGCCGAGTGCAGGCCACGACCTCCTCTGCATCGCATCCGGCATCCTTGGGACCCACCCGACCTTGCCCCGTAGCATCCGCGGCCAAACATATTGTATGGCTCTCACGGAATTACATGTTAAAATATGTGGCGTTTATGGCTCTCTCAGCCAAAAAGGTTCCTGACCCCTGCCCTAAACCATCGAATTAAAATGGAGGGTATAGGTGCCTTCAGTTTGGGGACCCCATCAACGAGCCAATGCTGTCCCTTACCCAACAGAAAAATCAAACCTGCCCAATCGAGATCTGCCCGATTTCAGGCCAGATTTCGCTGGGAGAGGTCTGTCGTTAGTGCCCATACACGAGCAGACAAGCTGCCAAATTGGTTCAAAGTACCGATATCAGCAGCTGAAAACAGCTTGTGTATGGCCACCTTTACTCACTCTCTGGAGCATAAGACTAAGGCAGTGATCCCCAACCAGTGGCTCAGGGGCAACATGTTACCCCCCAACCCCTTGGGTGTTGCTCTCAGTGGCCGTAAAGCAGGTGCTTATTTTTGAATTCTTGGCTTGGGGGCAAGTTTTGGCTGCATAAAAACCCAGAGTAATGTCAAACAGAACCTTTTTGTGCACTGCCAGTCCACATAGGGGCTATTAAATGGCCAATTATAGCTCTTACTGGCACCCCATGAAATTTTCATGCTTGTTTTGCTCCCCAACACTTTTTTTTTTTTTATTTGAATGTGGCTCACACGCATAACAGGTTGGGGATCGCTGAACTAAGGAAAGAGACTTTATTCAGAAAACCCCAGGTCCCTGAGCATTCTGGATAACAGGTCCCATTCCTTTATAGTTGGCCCCCTAATCTGCCCAGTGGTTGCCTGTTAACTGGCCATGGCAAGCAGGGAATGTGAGTTACATGGCCGGACTACTGGGGGGAGTGGAGAGCAAAGTTTGCAGTCTGATCAAGTCTCTTTCTTTTGTTATAAGCTATAAATGTCACAAAAAGTGGTTAATGGATCCGGTGCAGGCACTGTATTATCCATACTAATGAAGGGAAGAGGTGAACTACGGGAAAACTTGCCCAGCAGAGGAACAGAATGTACAATGGAAAGCAATGTACTAAATCAGACTACAGTGGTTTATCCCTGAACCAGCATGGGCACCTCTGCTATTGGATGCCACCAGTATGAAGTATTATTATACATTAAATAATATGAAATTTATGTTTTCCTTATGTATCGTGCTTGTATATTATGTCCCTCTCGCTCAGGCCCCAGACAGTTGCACTGAGGATGCCCAAGCCCCCAGTCCCATATATAGGAACCGAGTAGCAGGGGGGCAGCTGAGCACAAATCTTTGATGAGTTTTTATAGGGGAAAAAGGAGAGCCCCAGGAGTTGCAGACAGGGGAACAAAGACAGGATTAGGGCAGGATAATAAAATCATTGTATTCAGGCTTAGTGAGGCCTAGCTCCCCTTCATATCCAGGGAAGTGGAAATCCGCTCAACAATGAATTCCACTCACGGAGTTAAATGAAAGGGCTGGAGCGCTGTGTAGTAACAAGCGGCTGTGAGGCTACACACATAAGTGTGCACTCGTTATACTTTACGTGCCCGGATAAATTAAATGCAAACAAGCGCCTTGCTAAGAAACAAGCCCACAAAGGTACCTGGATACACAAAAGCTGTGCAACACCGAAAGCCTATTAGTAATTACTGGAGTAATGTTATTATATCCTAGCAAATGCCCCCTGGTGGCAGTATGACTCTACTACTAATTCTTTCACTCATTATAGGGCATGACAAACCCCCCCCCCCACAAAAAAATATTTGCCCAATAAAGAAAACATCATTCTAAGCAACTTTGCAATATTAATTTACTGCAGAACTGTAATGGTTTGTAAGTTATTTGTATATATAATTGCTATTAAAAGCAGTGCTTGTCTGTCTTTTTGAATACATTTATAATGGAAAGTTGAATAGAATTATAACTTTTTTTATTAGGCAAAACATGATTTTTGGGGTTGACTTGTCCTTTAACAACTATTTGCAATATTCCTGGCATTTGCCATGCAAATCTGCAGAATAAAAGTGGGATATTGGACCCCACTGACATAATCCCACCCGTGTGTTTGGCTTCCCCACTGATGGGTGACAAATATGCCGGAATGCCACTTGTCACATAAATGAGCATTTTCCAGCGACACTTGCCTGGCCAAAAGTCCACTACACATGTCCAGGTAACTGCTACTGAGATGAATTAAAAGCAATTTCCAAAAAAATGACCACCACCTCTACATTTTTCAGTCCTCAGTTGTCCAAATTATGGAAAAATCCCTTATCCAGAAAACTCTGAGCATTCTGGATAATAGATCCTATGCTTGCACTTCCTGTTCTTTTGTTTGTTCTCCCTCATCTGTGTGGGTTCCTTCCAAGTACTTTGGTTTTCTCCTGATAACATTGATTTTAGCGTGAGTGAAACTGATAGGGACCTTAGATTGTAAGCTCACTGGGGCAGGGACTGATGGGAATGTGATAGGGACCTTATATTGTAAGCTAACTGGGGCAGGGACTGATGGGAATGTGAGAGGGACCTTAGATTGTAAGCTCACTTGGGCAGGGACTGATGGGAATGTGATAGGGACCTTAGATTGTAAGCTCACTGGGGCAGGGACTGATGGGAATGGGATAGGGACCTTAGATTGTAAGCTCACTGGGGCAGGGACTGATGGGAATGTGATAGGGACCTTAGATTGTAAGCTCACTGGGGCAGGGACTGATGGGAATGTGATAGGGACCTTAGATTGTAGGCTCACTGGGGCAGGGGCTGATGGGAATGTGATAGGGACCTTAGATTGTAAGCTCCACTGGGGCAGGGACTGATGGGAATGTGATAGGGACCTTAGATTGTAAGATCACTGGGGCAGGGACTGATGGGAATGGGATAGGGACCTTAGATTGTAAGCTCCACTGGGGCAGGGACTGATGGGAATGTGATAGGGACCTTAGATTGTAAGCTCACTGGGGCAGGGACTGATGGGAATGTGATAGGGACCTTAGATTGTAAGCTCCACTGGGGCAGGGACTGATGGGAATGTGATAGGGACCTTAGATTGTAAGATCACTGGGGCAGGGGCTGATGGGAATGTGATAGGGGCCTTAGATTGTAAGCTCACTGGGGCAGGGACTGATGGGAATGGGATAGGGACCTTAGATTGTAAGCTCACTGGGGCAGGGGCTGATGGGAATGGGATAGGGACCTTAGATTGTAAGCTCACTGGGGCAGGGACTGATGGGAATGGGATAGGGACCTTAGATTGTAAGCTCACTGGGGCAGGGAATGATGAGACTGTGATAGGGGCCTTAGATTGTAAGCTCACTGGGGCAGGGCCTGCAATTAATCACAGTAAAGGGCTGTGCTATAATGATAAAGAATAATAATGTCACACAACTCAATGACATGTTTCTATTAAACAGGTTGTTCATCTTAAATTTTAGTATAATATAGAGACTGATGTTCTAAAACAATCTGCAATTAGTCTTCATTTTTTATTATTTGAATTACTTTGTTTCTTCTTCAACTCTCCAGTTGGGAAATTTCAGAACTTATACAGGAATCATTTCCGCAAAAGATTTAAACTGATGGGCTTACTGGGCTGTAACCCAACTGTTCATTTGCTATAGGGTTTCCTTTATTTTGGCAGCTTCCCCTGTTTAAAGATACTTCTGAGCTGAGTCAAAGTTCAGGCCAGGGCTGGCAAAGGATTCTGGGATTTGTAGTTCAACAACAGCAGATGCTGATATTCCAGTGATGACTTCAGGTTACGCTAACGATTCCGCTCCCTGCTTTCATCTAGTGTTTGCCCGTAATCAGTAAACAGAACTAATGATAATAGACTCTGAATGCGACGTGACTGCCGTGGCACAGAGCTTGGGCTGCACGTGCGCTCTCGATACGAGACTGCTGAGGTAACGCAGCGGGCAGCTGACTGCTTTTATAGAGAGGCAAGGAGCCAGAACGAACCTGCCTGAACCATAAGCCTGAACTGACATACACGTTACTATTGACCCTCACTGTATCTGGCTCTGCGACAAGGAACCACAAGGTCATAGAGCTATCGTTTCTAAGCAGCTTCCCAGTACAGGTATGGGATTCCTTATCCGGAAACCCATTATCCAGAAAGCTCCGAATTACGGAAAGCCTGTCTCCCATAGACTCCATTTTAATCAAATAATATAGATATATAAAACAGTACCTCTACTTGATCCCAACTAAGATATAATTACCCCTTATTGGGGGCAGAACAGCCCTATTGGGTTTATTTCATGGTTAAATGATTCCCTTTTCTCTGTAATAATAAAACAGTACCTGTACTTGATCCCAACTGAGATATAATTACCCCTTATTGGGGGCAGAACAGCCCTATTGGGTTTATTTATTGGTTAAATGATTCACTTTTCTCTGTAATAATAAAACAGTACCTGTACTTGATCCCAACTAAGATATAATTACCCCTTATTGGGGGCAGAACAGCCCTATTGGGTTTATTTCATGGTTAAATGATTCCCTTTTCTCTGTAATAATAAAACAGTACCTGTACTTGATCCCAACTAAGATATAATTACCCCTTATTGGGGGCAGAACAGCCCTATTGGGTTTATTTATTGGTTAAATGATTCACTTTTCTCTGTAATAATAAAACAGTACCTGTACTTGATCCCAACTAAGATATAATTACCCCTTATTGGGGGCAGAACAGCCCTATTGGGTTTATTTCATGGTTAAATGATTCCCTTTTCTCTGTAATAATAAAACAGTACCTGTACTTGATCCCAACTAAGATATAATTACCCCTTATTGGGGCAGAACAGCCCGATTGGGTTTATTTAATGGTTAAATGATTCCCTTTTCTCTGTAATAATAAAACAGTACCTGTACTTGATCCCAACTAAGAAATAATTACCCCTTATTGGGGCAGAACAGCCCTATTGGGTTTATTTCATGGTTAAATGATTCCCTTTTCTCTGTAATAATAAAACAGTACCTGTACTTGATCCCAACTAAGATATAATTACCCCTTATTGGGGGCAGAACAGCCCTATTGGGTTTATTTCATGGTTAAATGATTCCCTTTTCTCTGTAATAATAAAACAGTACCTGTACTTGATCCCAACTAAGATATAATTACCCCTTATTGGGGGCAAAACAATCCTATTGGGTTTAATTAATGTTTTATTGATTTTTTTTAAGATTTAAGGTATGGAGATCCAAATTACGGAAAGACCCCTTATCCGGAATACCCTTGGTCCCGAGCATTCTGGATAATGGGTCCTATACTTGTATATATTACACATATTTAGCAGTATTGTAACAAGTAAATATAATTGCTATGGAAGTCAGTACTTGTTTAGCCCTTCCTGTACTATTCATACACCCCTGTTCTGACTCTTGAAGCAATGTAGCAGAAGCTTCTCCTAGGTATCATTGTGTTAGAACCAGAAGTGCAGAGAATAATATGTATGTATGTATGTATAACTTTATTTATAAAGCGCTACTTATGTACCCAGCGCTGTACAGTAGAATATATTAATATAAACAGGGGATTAATAAGATAATAGATAAATACAGTATTGACAATAAATACAAGATAAATACAGCTGCAATAAGTTAAGAGTTGAGGACACAAGAGGATGGAGGTCCCTGCCCCGTAGAGCTTACAATCTATATATATATATATATATATATATGCTCTAAGAGGAACACTCCTGCACCCCCTAGTGGTCTTGCACTTCTACCCTGGGTTATGGGCAGAAGGATGAGGCCCCCTACTGTATGCTGTTTGGGTAATGTCACACAATAAAGGACCGATATCGGCAGCTGAAACTGGCCCATGTATGGCCTCCTTAGCAGTCTTCAATAAGAAGTGCCCTATTGGCCACACACAGAGCAGTGACAATTGGACCTCAGACATGAACCTTTCGCCAAGGTCCATCTGTCACCGTTCCATGTATTCCATAGCAACCAGATAACGGCTGAAATTCTAAACTGGAGAGCCGTGGGACATACAGTGAAATAATAAAAAAAAACTACCAGTAATAAAAAATGAAGACCAATTGCAAATTGTCTCAGAATAGCACTCTCTACTCAAAGGTGAGCAACCCCTTTAAGGCCCTTTCCTTTACTTTGTGACATAGAATTTCACAAGGAACCTGATAACCCTCTCACACCCTCTCGTACTTCTGCCACTGTCCCTCCCTATTGCTGGACTTTGCCCCACCGGCTGTCCTATGACTTCATTACTTACCGGTATCCGGAATTAGCCTGAGAGTGCCAGATGGCTCATTTCAACCGCACACAACCAGAGAGGTTGTATAGGTAGACAGACTTATATAGTCGCTATGCACTTAAACTGGGTAGCAACAGTTCCGTACAATGACCTGCGGCACTTAGGCTGTTTATTAACTGGTGACAATCTTGAAGGTGAAATTCAGCCTAGATTACTTCAAGCCCTAAAAGATTTTCCATGAGCAGCCATACATGTTAGTCGTCTGCAATAAATCTCTGGTATCATGGGGGCGACTAGCCGCTCCAAAATGCCTTTCCATAAGTTAAGGTGCCCATACATGTGAAGATCCGCTCGCTTGGCGAGGTTGCCAGAGAGCGGATCTTCACCCGATATCCCCACCTACGGGTGGGTGATATCGGGGAACATGTAGGCTAATTTGATCGTTTGGCCCTGGGGCCAAACGATCGAATTATAACGGCAGCAATGGGGCAGCCGGTTCGGGGACCGCACAACTAAATCTTTTAACCTGCCCGATCAATATTTGCCCAATTTCAGGCCAGATAACGGTCGGGCATGCCCCTCGTTCCTGCCCCTACACGGGCCAATAAGCTGCCGATTCGGTCCAAGGGACTGATATCGGCAGCTACAATCGGCCCGTGTATAGGCACCTTAACAATAGGAGTCGCCAGTGGAAAGGCCTTTGCATCGTTCAGTTTTCCAATGTCACACTAAGTTACCTGCAGGAGGAAAATTTGCGGGACTTCAGAAAACTGAATCGACTAACCGCTCTGAAATGCCTTCCTACCGGCTCAAATTACAGGTGGAAAAGCATTTTGGAGCAGTTAGTCGCCCGCAATACCAGAGATTCATTGCCGGTGACTAACAAGCTCCGTGGGGCATCAGCCTTATATGGGAAGATTTGTTTGTTGCCAAACGAGCACATCTTCTCCCAATATGTCCAGCTAAAGGTGGGCAATATTGGGCTAATTAATTTGTTTGGCCCAAGAGGCAAATGATCGGGTTACATCTGTGGGCATAGGCACCGGCAGACTGAGGACTGCATCAACAAGACAATGTTGTCCTCAATACGACGGAAACTCAAACCTGCCTGGCCAATTTTAAGTGAGGTATCGGTAGGGTTGGCCCATCAGAGATGCCCATAATAATAAGCAGCTGAATCGGCTGAAGCACCAGAATCGGCTGCTGAAATCTGCCCCTGTATGGCCACCTTAAGGGTACAGCCACATGGGGCATCCTTCTGCTCAGGGTCGGACAGGGGGGTGCAGGTGCCGCCACCGGCCCCTTGCAGGATCCCCCACCCGAAGTCCTCCCCCAAGTGCGCGTAAGTTTAACGCGTCAGGGGAGGAGCGGTCGGGCATAAGGAGCCCCGGCAAGGGTCGGGTCTGGGCCGCTGGGCCGCTGGGATTTTTCCCGGTGTCCCGGCGGCCCAGTCCAACCCTGCTTCTGCTCCAATCTGCACCCAGAGGCACTGGGTCAGCCTGGGTTAAGACGAACGGATTTCAGTATGAAAATGCAAACTCGTTTTGGTGCCTCAGCCTCTACTTATACAGAGGCCAAGAAAATGCCTCGCATGGTAATAGCCTAAAACAAGGGCAAACAGCTGTACAGCTGAGGAACACAATCTTAGATTCATGAACCCAAATCCTTTTAACTCCCTGCATCAAGCTCCACAAAGGTCAGCTGAAACTAATAGGATTATTTCCCCTCTCCCGCATGTAGGAACAATGCCACCAACACCCTGCGATGTCAGGCTGTACCACAGAAGGACACAAAAATCACTAACAAAAAAAGATATTGGGGAGGGATGTATATTTGCTAAAACTAATTTACAGTTCAAGGGGATGTTCACCTTTGAGTTAACTTTTAGTATGATATAGAGAGTAATATTCAGATAAAAGTTGCAGTTGGTCTTCATTTATTATTAATTGTGTTTTTTTTTTTTTAATTATTAAGCTTTTAGTTCAGCAGCTCTCCAGTTTGGAAGTTCAGCATCTATCTGGTTGCTAGGGTCCAAATTGTCTTAGCAACCAGGGTGTGGTTTCAATGAGAGGCTGGAATACGAAGAGGAGAGGCCTGAATAGAGAGATAAGTAATAAAAACTAAAAATAACAATAAAATTGTAGCCTTACAGAGGAATAGCTTTTTGGCTGCCGGGGTCAGTGACCCCCATTTGAAAGCTGGAGTCAGAAGTCAGAACACAGTCAGAAGAAGGCAAAAAATAAAAAAAAATATTTACAATAAAAAAAAATGAAGCCTTACAGATCTACATAGTGTTCCGTATATGATCTTCCAAAGGCTGTCCAAACAGCTCTGCTCCTTAAAGGGAAAGTATACACCTAACACACCTTAACTAAATATTAACACAATAAATAGGACTTGTGTTGAATTTACATTCTGCCTATTGTTATAAGTAAAAAGAAAATCCAATATTTTTGCCATAAAACAGCACTAATTTGAAAGTTGAGATATTTTCACTGACCTTATCCCTTCCCTTTCTTTATAAACAGAGCAATTTGCTCAGAGCTTACTATCTACTTTTGAACAAACGAACCCCTCCCTTATCTAAGGGCAAGAACCTACATTATTTCTGACACTAAAATAGAATAGGAAGCCAGTTTCACTTTAGCAATTCCTGTCACTTCCTGATCCCATTGAACAGCAAAGGAGCCAACTTAACTAAATACCAGTCCACCGTGAGGCCCCTGATAATGAGCTGCTCAAAGGCTGCTTCTTAGGTCAGGTATCCTCCAGCCTTGCCAATGCGAAGGACTTTCCACCAGCGACTGCTATTGTTGAAAAGAATTTTCAGAATGGTTTGTCGCCCCCGTGATAGCAGAGATCTATTGCAGGCGGCTCAACCGCTCTGTGGGTTCTTACCCTAAGGCTGGAGGATACCTGACCTAAGACGCAATCTTTGAGAAGCTCATTATCGGGGGCCTCACAGTGGACTGGTATTTAGTTAAGTCAGCTCCTTTGCAGCTCGTTGGGATCAGGAAGTGACAGGAATTGCTAGAATGAAACTGGCTTCCTATTCTTCTCTAGTGTCAGAAAATAACAGAAGCCATAGCTATTTCTTAATTCAAACTATAGGCAAAATGTATGTTCAGCACAAGCCCTACTCACTGCGCTCACGCGGAAAGGGCTTTATAATGTCCCTTAGGTTGAAGTTACATGGAGCTACTAGTAGCAGCTACTTTTTCACGGCTACTAAATGCCAGAAAATCCCCTGCAATAGACAATACTGAAAATTGCCCCTGCTAAACACACGTAGAGACAATTATCAGTAAATGATCAGAATTGTCTGTTTTAGTAGCCACAACAAGTAGCTGCTACTAGTAGCTCCGTGTGTCTTCTGTCAATATTAGCTAAATAAATGCCCCGTCAGATTATGACATTCCTATTAGTCTTCAAGCAGAAGGCTGAAGAGACCTTGGATTCAGATACAAGATCAGTCACTGTAGGCATTAAACCATGAAAAATCAATGGATTTGTTATTTCTTGAGCTACAGGCCATACAAGGAATTTGAAGCTACTCCATGTTTGGTCTTTCTTGAGATTATTAGATTAGCCATTACAAGAGCCTCCCTGTACTGCAAAATGTTTGGGGCAAATATCCTAATGTTCAAAGTTGCATTGCCCTTATGGTTCCAGGGCAGCAAGGGTTAAATGGACACTATATAAATATGTACTCCTTTTCTCAACACAAATAAAGACATTAAAACCAAGTTCTATACAAGCCCTCACCGAACTCATGCTAAACATGGGCGTATACTGGGTAGTTAACAACTGCACAGAGGAAGCACATTCATAAGTTAAAGGGGAACTGCACCCAAACACAACTAAAGCTTTTTGAAAAACATAATTTCAATATACATCAATTAAAAAATATGCAGCCTTTTCATGATTATTATGTAATAATCTGGTTTGGAACAGTTCCCTAAGCCCCGCCCCCTGTTCCCTAAGCCCCGCCCCCTGTTCCCCTGCTGATCTGGCTGACTACTTTGTGACTCAAATAAACTGTAACAGTAGCGCCTGTCCCTCAGCCTGCCTCCTCCCAATCCCACAATCCCCTGCTGCACACGTGATGTCAATAAGGAAAGAAACATCCCAGTGCAATGCATTGTGGGTTATGTAGTTCCTGCATGCTGTCTGTAAGCTGGGGAGAGGTTGTTACAATTTGTAACATCAGTGTTTTAGTCCCTCCTCCCCTGCCAGGATTACAAATGATGCAGAAAGAGAAGAACAGTTTTGCAGCTGGATTTCAGCATATAAAAATGGTATTTATTCCTACTGTTTGAAGGAACAGATTACAGGGATAGGGATATTAGGGGTTTCTCTGTTATGTGGGGCTCTTTAACACATTTTGGTTGGGAAGCCGGAGTTCCCTTTTAACTATTTACAGATCCTTTCTTGAGGCCATGACTTGGCTTTGGCTTCAGTCAAGGCTTTTTAAAGAGCACAAGTAACACATTAGCAACAAATCCAACAAGGGTCTAACAAAACAGATACCCTGGGGTAGGAATGAAGGGAAGGTGGGTAGATTGTTTGAGAGGGAACAGTTCCTGATTGGTGCTGTGTGGGGAGGGTGATCCAAAGAGTGCTGGGATGTCAGGGAAACATATGCTTGATCCGTATCCATGTCTCTAGATAGTATTATCAGTAATAGAAAAAGGAACATGGATAGCAGGAATACGTGCCGTTCAGCTACACGTGCACTGATAGGAATATACAATAAATGTCTCTTATCCAGTACGGGGCACCTGTCATCTCTTTATCACCTGTGTGCGTGCTCTGTGGGGCATACAGAGATCCATAATGCACCGGGACAATAAGGAAATGGGATACAGGGAAAAACATGAGAAAACATGGGAACCTCCCCGAAACAGTATGTCCTTCCTACCCTGTGGCTAACCCACACGCAGGCTCGCTGGCCCATTCAATCCCAGGCAGCATATGGCTCATTGGTGCGCCATACAGCAACTATAAATCTATACATAGGTGCAGGGCCGACCCATTCAATCCCAGGCAGTATATGGCTCATTGGTGCGCCATACAGCAACTATAAATCTATACATAGGTGCAGGGGCCGACCCATTCAATCCCAGGCAGTATATGGCTCATTGGTGCACCATAAGGCAACTATAAATCTATACATAGGTGCAGGGGCCGACCCATTCAATCCCAGGCAGTATATGGCTCATTGGTGCACCATACAGCAACTATAAATCTATACATAGGTGCAGGGGCCGACCCATTCAATCCCAGGCAGTATATGGCTCATTGGTGCACCATAAGGCAACTATAAATCTATACATAGGTGCAGGGGCCGACCCATTTAATCCCAGGCAGTATATGGCTCATTGGTGCGCCATACAGCAACTATAAATCTATACATAGGTGCAGGGGCCGACCCATTCAATCCCAGGCAGTATATGGCTCATTGGTGCACCATAAGGCAACTATAAATCTATACATAGGTGCAGGGGCCGACCCATTCAATCCCAGGCAGTATATGGCTCATTGGTGCACCATACAGCAACTATAAATCTATACATAGGTGCAGGGCCGACCCATTCAATCCCAGGCAGTATATGGCTCATTGGTGCGCCATAAGGCAACTATAAATCTATACATAGGTGCAGGGGCCGACTCATTCAATCCCAGGCAGTATATGGCTCATTGGTGCACCATAAGGCAACTATAAATCTATACATAGGTGCAGGGGCCGACCCATTCAATCCCAGGCAGTATATGGCTCATTGGTGCACCATAAGGCAACTATAAATCTATACATAGGTGCAAGGGCCGACCCATTCAATCCCAGGCAGTATATGGCTCATTGGTGCACCATACAGCAACTATAAATCTATACATAGGTGCAGGGGCCGACCCATTCAATCCCAGGCAGTATATGGCTCCTTGGTGCGCTATACAGCAACTATAAATCTATACATAGGTGCAGGGCCGACCCATTCAATCCCAGGCAGTATATGGCTCATTGGTGCACCATAAGGCAACTATAAATCTATACATAGGTGCAGGGGCCGACCCATTCAATCCCAGGCAGTATATGGCTCATTGGTGCGCCATACAGCAACTATAAATCTATACATAGGTGCAGGGCCGACCCAATCAATCCCAGGCAGTATATGGCTCACTGGTGCACCATAAGGCAACTATAAATCTATACATAGGTGCAGGGGCCGACCCATTCAATCCCAGGCAGTATATGGCTCATTGGTGCGCCATACAGCAACTACAAATCTATACATAGGTGCAGGGCCGACCCAATCAATCCCAGGCAGTATATGGCTCATTGGTGCACCATAAGGCAACTATAAATCAATACATAGGTGCAGGGGCCGACCCATTCAATCCCAGGCAGTATATGGCTCATTGGTGCACCATAAGGCAACTATAAATCAATACATAGGTGCAGGGGCCGACCCATTCAATCCCAGGCAGTATATGGCTCATTGGTGCACCATAAGGCAACTATAAATCTATACATAGGTGCAGGGACCGACCCATTCAATCCCAGGCAGTATATGGCTCATTGGTGCACCATAAGGCAACTATAAATCTATACATAGGTGCAGGGGCCGACCCATTCAATCCCAGGCAGTATATGGCTCATTGGTGCGCCATAACGCAACTATAAATCTATACATAGGTGCAGGGCTGACCCATTCAATCCCAGGCAGTATATGGCTCATTGGTGCGCCATAACGCAACTATAAATCTATACATAGGTGCAGGGGCCGACCCATTCAATCCCAGGCAGTATATGGCTCATTGGTGCGCCATACAGCACTATAAATCTATACATAGGTGCAGGGCCGACCCATTCAATCCCAGGCAGTATATGGCTCATTGGTGCACCATACAGCAACTATAAATCTATACATAGGTGAAGGGCCGACCCATGACAATGCAGAGATACTGTTTCCCACTTGCTCCTCCCCTTTTCACTTTCCCACACCCCCCCTGTCCTTCAGCATGAAAATGTCCCTGCAGTAATAATGCTAAGAGGATGCAGAGCACGTCCCTACCTATTAAATAGAGTGCTTTTGGTGGAACGCACATAACTTATGTGCATGGGAGATGCCAGTTTTAGTGTTCAGCCCCAGCAACCAGAAGGAAACCTTAACCCTTTAATGTCTGCAAGTCCCAGTCAAAACAGTAATACCCTTAATAAAAAAAATGGAATGTGGAAAAATTTGCCACTCTCCATGCCCCAAAGACCACATGAACTTCTTCGATTGTTAAATGTGTGGTGTAATCTCTATGGAGAATATCCCAGGAACTGGTAGAAAAGGGTGATCAAACATTTCAGTACCGTTTTTAGTATATTTATGGTATGTATAGGGTTGTAAGTTATATAATTTATACAGAAATATAAATATAGGGGTAGTGAACAACTTTATTTGGGGTGTTGTTTGGGTTGAGAATTCATGTTATGGGCTATTAAACATGATATAATATTGTCTAGCGGTTTGGTGCAGGGAATATTGATCTATAAGGTTTTCCTCTGAAGGGAGAAGATACAGACTGTGTTTTTATAGTATTGATAGTCGGTAGAATGCTATTTTCCATAGGGATACAATGGCAGGTTGTTTAGAGTAAATATGGAAAACCCAGAAAGTATATATAAAGTACCATGGTAAAGCAATATACACTATACCCAGTGCGTGCCAACTAATTAATATAAAACACAGGTCCAGTTGCCAGGCTATACACATGTATAAAGTTGATGTAAAACACCACATAGAGTACAGACAGTGCTACTTTAGGATATAGTACTGGGTACAATGGCAGTACAGGTATGGGATCCCTCATCCGGAAACCCGATATCCAGAAAGTGCCGAATTATGGAAAGCCTGTCTCCCATAGACTCAATTTTAATCAAACAATTTAGATTTTTTAAATTGTTTTCCTTTTTTCTCTGTAAAAATAAAACTGCTTTGTACAGCCCTATTGGGTTTATTTCATGGTTAAATGATTCCCTTTTCTCTGTAATAATAAAACAGTACCTGTACTTGATCCCAACTAAGATATAATTACCCCTTATTGGGGGCAGAACAGCCCTATTGGGTTTATTTCATGGTTAAATGATTCCCTTTTCTCTGTAATAATAAAACAGTACCTGTACTTGATCCCAACTAAGATATAATTACCCCTTATTGGGGCAGAACAGCCCTATTGGGTTTATTTCATGGTTAAATGATTCCCTTTTCTCTGTAATAATAAAACAGTACCTGTACTTGATCCCAACTAAGATATAATTAATCCTTATTGGATGCAAAATAATCCTATTGGGTTTAATTAATGTTTTATTGATTTTAAGGTATGAAGATCCAAATTACTGAAAGAACCCTTATCTGTAATACCCTTGGTCCCGAGCATTCTGGATAACGGGTCCTATACCTGTACTATGTGAACTGTATGATTTATAAGGGCTCTGGCACACGGGGGAGATTAGTGGCCCGCGATTAACTCCCTGTTCGCGGGCGACTAATCTCCCCGAGTTGCCTACCCCTGCCATCCCACCGGCGAACATGTAAGTCGCCGGCGGGATGGCAGACGCGGCGGGGCGATTTCCGGAAATCGCGCCGCCGCATGTGCCATCCCGCCGGCGACTTATATGTTCGCCGGTGGGATGGCAGGGGTAGGCAACTCGGGGAGATTAGTCGCCCGCGAACAGGGAGTTAATCGTGGGCGACTAATCTCCCCCGTGTGCCAGAGCCCTAATAGTGGTGAGAATAAAACAAGCAGGAAAGTGTTTCCAACACTGGACCCTTCTGCAGTTTCACTCCAAGACTCAGGCTTTAGGCTGATGGGGCATTATGGGAGCTGAAGGCAGTATTAGGAATCTGACATTAGGGGGTAAGTGTCCTGTTGAATAGGCGGAAGGTACTATAATAACCTCAGAAGGTAAGTACTGGTTCACTTGAGAGATAAAGCATATAACAGCAGAGAAGGCTGAAGCTGAGCAGACTTACTGTTTCAGTCAGTGCCTGTCTGTGGTTTAGATTCCCCGATGTTAAACTGCAGCTCTCTGTAGCAGCCCTCCTCCGTATACAGGGCCCGCACCTCCTCTCTCTTGTGTACCAGCCTCTCCCTCGGTGCCTGCAACCACCAGCCCCGGCGCTAATGAGCTCAGGGAATCTCAGCAACTCCTGGAATGAGTAAAAAGAAGATGTGTCGGCTTGTTCCCAAGTTGGGCTGCGATGGGAAGGGCGGGTCGAGTACACAAAGGGGAGCGAGTACTAACAGTTTGGAATCAGGAGCAGGGATAAAGGGAAAAAAACACTGATTTCAACGGCAAATACAGCTACAAATAACTTTAAAACCAATGTACCTTTTGAGTGAATGTATATCGGACATTACATTTTCTTTCACTGGGAAAAATATTGCTTTTGGCTTTATATTCCCTTTAAAATTCCTTTACTGTAACTCACCTCCTTCTCTTTGCCTGCAGCCGTAATAACTGTCAGAAGGTGCAATTTTCTACAACGGCAGCAACAGGTATTGGGTATATTTTTGTTTTGTTAACCCATTATCGAGAAAGCTCAAAAACAAGGCAGTGACATGCAGGCCAAAAATGATTTTATTATTGTTTATAACAGGTTTCCATAGCATGATATGCCCGCCAGTGCTCCCTAACTTGCGGGTCTTAATGACATACATATTAGTGGATGGGTAGGGGACAGGAGGCGCCCCTTATGAATACAGTGCTGCCAAAGATAGGCAACACTCTATTCATGGGAGAGATGCAAGTCATTACGCTCCAAAGCGTAGAAAACACATAGCAGTTTGTGCCAGGTTTTGCACTTTGTAAATAAACCCTATAGAGTGCCATGTCCAATCAGGGTCGGAAAAGGCTGCGCCGGGGGCCCATTGGGGGGTGCAGGGCCCCTGAGGCAGTAGCCCCGGTGGGCCCTGCACCCCCCAGTCCTGTTTCCCATAGCCAAGTCTGGACTGGAATTCAAAATAGGCCCTGGCATTTCAAGTACCCAGAGGCACAAACAGCCCCCCCAGCCCAATAAATAGTGAGTGTCTGTGGCACCTTACAGCAGCCCCTCTGGCATTCCCAGTACCCAGAGGCACAAACAGCCCCCCCAGCCCAATAAATAGTGACTGTCTGTGGCACCTTACAGCCCCCCTGGCATTCCCAGTACCCAGAGGCACAAACAGCCCCCCCAGCCCAATAAATAGTGAGTGTCTGTGGCACCTTACAGCCCCCCTGGCATTTCAAGTACCCAGAGGCACAAACAGCCTCCCCAGCCCAATAAATAGTGAGTGTCTGTGGCACCTTACAGCCCCCCTGGCATTTCAAGTACCCAGAGGCACAAACAGCCCCCCCAGCCCAATAAATAGTGACTGTCTGTGGCACCTTACAGCCCCCCTGGCATTCCCAGTACCCAGAGGCACAAACAGCCCCCCCCCCAGCCCAATAAATAGTGAGTGTCTGTGGCACCTTACAGCCCCCCTGGCATTCCCAGTACCCAGAGGCACAAACAGCCCCCCCCGCCCCAATAAATAGTGACTGTCTGTGGCACCTTACAGCCCCCCTGGCATTCCCAGTACCCAGAGGCGCAAACAGCCCCCCCCAGCCCAATAAATAGTGACTGTCTGTGGCACCTTACAGCCCCCCTGGCATTCCCAGTACCCAGAGGCACAAACAGCCCCCCCAGCCCAATAAATAGTGACTGTCTGTGGCACCTTACAGCCCCCCTGGCATTCCCAGTACCCAGAGACACAAACAGCCCCCCCAGCCCAATAAATAGTGACTGTCTGTGGCACCTTACAGCCCCCCTGGCATTCCCAGTACCCAGAGGCACAAACAGCCCTCCCAGCCCAATAAATAGTGACTGTCTGTGGCACCTTACTGCAGCCCCCATGGCATTTGCCAGAACCCACAGAGTGCCAGTCCAGGCCTAACCATAGCCCTTAGAGCTTTAAAGGAATATTGATTGACACCTCTGAACTGCCAGGCCTCAGTAAAGTGTTGAAGCTCTATTTTCAGGTTTCTTTTGCTTCTATTACAGTAGTTTCAGCAAATGAAATCTCACCAGGACACTGGATTCTGGAAATGACACTTAGATATCAGTTAGAGTTTATAAACAGGAGGTGTATATTGTTACATCACGTGAGTGTCCCATAGTGAGAGTGTAAGGGAATATAATCACTCCACTAATTAAAACACAGAAAGGTACTTTACCCATGTCATGTCAACAAAGCTCACTTTTTTCCTAATGCATTTGTGATGACTTTGTGAGTGGGTTGTTAAAGGGATACTGTCATGATATTTATGGGATGCTTTTTATTTCGAAATTACTCTGCCTTTCAACAATTTATTCTTGAACCAACAAATGTATTTGTAGCTGTAATATTGGTGTGTAGGCGCCATCTCAGTGCCTTGTGCCTGAGTCTGAGCTTTCAGCCAGTGCTACACATTAGAACTGCTTTCAGCTAACCTATTGTTTCTCCTACTCCCATGTAACTGGAGGAGTCCCAAGCCGGACTTGGATTTCTTACTATTGAGTGCTATTCTGATACCTACTGGGAGCTGCTATCTTGCTCCCTTCCCATTGTTCTGCTGATCGGCTGCTGGGGGTGAGGGGGGGGGATATCACTCCAACTTGCAGCGCAGCAGTAAAGTGTGCCTGAGTCTGAGCTTTCAGCCAGCGCTACACATTAGAACTGCTTTCAGCTAACCTATTGTTTCTCCTACTCCCATGTAACTGGAGGAGTCCCAAGCCGGACTTGGATTTCTTACTATTGAGTGCTATTCTGATACCTACTGGGAGCTCCTATCTTGCTCCCTTCCCATTGTTCTGCTGATCGGCTGCTGGGGGGGAGGGGGGGGATATCACTCCAACTTGCAGCACAGCAGTAAAGTGTGAGTGAAGTTTATCAGAGCACAGGTCACATGGCTGTGGCACCCTGGGAAATGAAGAATATGGCTAGTCCCAATGGGAAAACAGATTACGATGCAGGATTCTGCTGGAGAAGCTCTATTAACTGATGGGTTTTCTTCACTGGCCCTGGGTGGCACTACCTAAGTAAGCCCTGTGTATTAGGAACAGTAAGCCTGTGTATTATGGCAATAGCCATGGCATTCTAGGCATCTTAGAGTGTCTTGCTGCTCCCAGTCGGTGTCCATTTTGAAATTTTTACCTTGAAGGCAAGTTTTTGAAGCATGAATACCACGTGTACTGACAAACAGAGCCTTCTGTAGACTGTCAGTCCATATGAGGCAACCAAATAACCAATCACAGTCCTTTAAATGTTACTCACGAGTAATAAATCCATTGACTGAGTTTTGTTCCCCTTTAAAGGAAATACAGAATAATGGCGCAAATACGTGCTTATACCATGCACACTGCAAAGGCATAGCAGGCACTAGCTTGTTGGTCAATTTAACTATGTTATTTATAAGAAGCTTAGAGAGAAATACAGTTAACATTTGTACTCACTGATGCGATGACTGAGCTGTTTAAGAGTTTGGAAGATGCTTGGGCTTTGCTACTGATGCCATTCTGCATGATTCACACGTAGGTGTATGCCACCACACCCGTCTGTATGGGCAGATACCTGAACAGGCTTTAAACATATCCGAGTCCTTTATATTAGAGCACTGGTTGGTGTATTACCCGTGAATGTCTTTTCTTGGTGTTCCATATACAGGTATGGGACCTATTATCCAGAATGCTTGGGACCTGGGGTTTTCAGGATCAGGGGTCTTTCCATAATTTAGATCTCCATACCCTAAGTCTGCTAAAAAATCATTTAAACATTAATTAAATGTTTAAATCCAATAAGGATTCATTAATGTTAGTTGAAATCAAGTCCAAGGTACTGTTTTATTATTACAGAGAAAAGGGAATCATTTAACCATGAAATAAACCCAATAGGGCTGTTCTGCCCCAATAAGGGGTAATTATATCTTAGTTGGGATCAAGTACAGGTACTGTTTTATTATTACAGAGAAAAGGGAATCATTTAACCATTAAATAAACCCAATAGGGCTGTTCTGCCCCCAATAAGGGGTAATTATATCTTAGTTGGGATCAAGTACAGGTACTGTTTTATTATTACAGAGAAAAGGGAATCATTTAACCATTAAATAAACCCAATAGGGCTGTTCTGCCCCAATAAGGGGTAATTATATCTTAGTTGGGATCAAGTACAGGTACTGTTTTATTATTACAGAGAAAAGGGAATAATTTAACCATTAAATAAACCCAATAGGGCTGTTCTGCCCCAATAAGGGGTAATTATATCTTAGTTGGGATCAAGTACAGGTACTGTTTTATTATTACAGAGAAAAGGGAATAATTTAACCATTAAATAAACCCAATAGGGCTGTTCTGCCCCCAATAAGGGGTAATTATATCTTAGTTGGGATCAAGTACAGGTACTGTTTTATTATTACAGAGAAAAGGGAATCATTTAACCATTAAATAAACCCAATAGGGCTGTTCTGCCCCAATAAGGGGTAATTATATCTTAGTTGGGATCAAGTACAGGTACTGTTTTATTATTACAGAGAAAAGGGAATAATTTAACCATTAAATAAACCCAATAGGGCTGTTCTGCCCCAATAAGGGGTAATTATATCTTAGTTGGGATCAAGTACAGGTACTGTTTTATTATTACAGAGAAAAGGGAATCATTTAACCATGAAATAAACCCAATAGGGCTGTTCTGCCCCAATAAGGGGTAATTATATCTTAGTTGGGATCAAGTACAGGTACTGTTTTATTATTACAGAGAAAAGGGAATCATTTAACCATGAAATAAACCCAATAGGGCTGTTCTGCCCCAATAAGGGGTAATTATATCTTAGTTGGGATCAAGTACAGGTACTGTTTTATTATTACAGAGAAAAGGGAATCATTTAACCATGAAATAAACCCAATAGGGCTGTTCTGCCCCCAATAAGGGGTAATTATATCTTAGTTGGGATCAAGTACAGGTACTGTTTTATTATTACAGAGAAAAGGAAATCATTTAACCATGAAATAAACCCAATAGGGCTGTTCTGCCCCCAATAAGGGGTAATTATATCTTAGTTGGGATCAAGTACAGGTACTGTTTTATTATTACAGAGAAAAGGGAATCATTTAACCATTAAATAAACCCAATAGGGCTGTTCTGCCCTAATAAGGGGTAATTATATCTTAGTTGGGATCAAGTACAGGTACTGTTTTATTATTAAAAAATGAGACTTATTTACTTATAATGGAGTCTATGGGAGATGGTCTTTTTGTAATTCTGGATAAAGGGTTTCCAGATAACATATCCCATACCTGTACCCCATAATAGGGAGTCGAGTTAAATATGGGAAAGAGCCTTGGATATCCTCCTTGGGCATGTTCTGCTGATAATACAGCAGCCAAACAAGGATTGGGAGCTGAGGGCTAAAATGACTCACCCACTTTACTTAGTTCTTTCAGATCTAAAGTTCTAAAGGAGTTGTTCCTTTTATTACACAACCATTAAAATGCATTCAAACTACTGTATACACAAAGTTGGCAGCTTATTGGTTTGTGTATGGGGCCCTCAGATGGGCCTGCTCGACCAATATTTGGCCGAAAATCAGCTACATGTCAATTGGGCAAGTTTAAAACTCCCGTTGGGGTGAGGACTTCATTGGCTCGTTGATGAGCCAACACACCCTGACACAGTGTGGGACTGACCCACCAGGATACCAGGAAAACTACCGGTGGGCCCAGGTGTCAGTGGGCCCTCTTGCTCCTGACCATTTGGCCTGTTTCATGGTCATTCCCTATTTCTGAGTGTGAAGAGAAAGGAAAAATAGATGAAAGAATAGATGCTAGCATGTAAATAAAAGAGACTAGGAGAATAAAGAGGTTGGGTGAGGAAAGCAGGCCTAGGGTCTAAGGTTTTCTGGTGGGCCCCGGGGTTTCCAGTCCGACACTGCCCTGATAGCCTGCATCCCATCAATGTGATCCCATTGTTTGGCCCGAGGGCCAACAATTGGATCAATCCAATATTTCCCAGCTCAAGGTAGGCATATCAGAGGAAGATCTGCTTGTTTGCCAACCTCGCCAAACGAGGTGTATGGCCAGCTTTAAGCAGGGGGCACACAAGGCCCCACCCAAGCCTCCTCCACCTCCTACCATTCACTTTACATAGAAATTTGGCACTTGAGTGTGAAGTAGATAGATGAAAGGAGGCAGAGGCAGTCCGAGGATCTGCCATGTGTGCCAGAGTCGCAACTACATGGGGTCCAGGGGATGTGACTGCACTATAGCCGAGGGACCACTTAATTATTTACCATTAAGCCGGCCATACACACACCGATAATATCATACGAAACCTCGCTTTGTACAATATTCGGTGCGTGTATGGCTGCATGAAGAGGCAACCAATATCGGTCGAGCGGCCAGGTTAAAAGATTTTGGGTGCCATTGAAGGTGCCCAAGCAAAATCTACGCTCAGGGCTTATTAGCCAGGTGGAGGTAGAATTTCTATTGTTTCTACCTCCATATCTGACAATAGCCCTGAACATCAGTGGAGGGTGGGAACGATCTTTTGTGAAAGATCGGAATCGCTACATGTATGGCCACCTTTAGAAGCGTAAGAAAATCGTTACATATACTGGCCTTTTGAATTGTATTGCCCATTAAAAATGGCCTAAAGGTGGCCATACAGAGGCCGATTGAAGCTGCCGATATCGGTCCCTTGGACAGATTCGGCAGCTTATCGGACCGTGTAGGGGCAGGAACGACTAGCCTGCCTGACCGATATCTGGCCTGAAATCGGCCAGATATCGATTGGGCAGGTTAAAAGATTCAGTCGGATCGGGGACCGCATCGGCTCGTTGATGTGGTCCCCGAACCGACTGCGCCCTTAACAGTCGATATAATTCGATCGTTTGGCCCCAGGGTGGGGATATCGGGAGAAGATTTGCTCGCTCGGCCACCTTGCCAGGTGAGCGGATTGTTACGTCTATGGCCACCTTTACACATTACTCATTGAGTCCGCATCACTGATAAAAGGCATGATATTCCTATTTTCATTCTCCAAGGCTTTCTGCGGGCAGGCCGTGGATACGTATTATTGGCGTCTCTGAATACAACTAGGTGGGGCTTTGTTTACACAACAGACGACAGGCGGTTGAACAAATGAGCAACACACAGAAATCTGCTTCAAAGAAAACACTGTATAGAAATAACTGGTATATCAATGTGATAACAACTTTTATATTATTTTGCATACTAATGTTTTTTTTTAGGTAATTCAGGGCATGCTGAAGGCTATCTGAATACTATGAATAATAGATTTAAAATGTGATATAAAAGCAGATGTCTTGCTGCAGTTTCCGGCATCCTCCGATACACAAACAATATCAGTGAACCAGGAGGAACTTTCTGACTTGTTTTGCGCTTCTGACCTGCCTGGAAAGTGGCGACAATCCATTAGACTTAATGAATCATTTAGCCATTAAATTAACCCAATAGGGCTGTTCTGCCCCCAATAAGGGGTAATTATATCTTAGTTGGGATCAAGTACAGGTACTGTTTTATTATTACAGAGAAAAGGAAATCATTTAACCATTAAATAAACCCAATAGGACTGTTCTGCTCCAGTAAGGGGTAATTATATCTTAGTTGGGATCAAGTACAGGTACTGTTTTATTATTACAGAGAAAAGGGAATCATTTAACCATTAAATAAACCAATAAGCTTGTTCTGCCCCCAATAATGGGTAATTATATCTTAGTTGGGATCAAGTACAGGTACTGTTTTATTATTACAGAGAAAATCGAATCATTTAACCATGAAATAAACCCAATAGGACTGTTCTGCCCCCAATAAGGGGTAATTATATCTTAGTTGGGATCAAGTACAGGTACTGTTTTATTATTACAGAGAAAAGGGAATCATTTAACCATGAAATAAACCCAATAGGGCTGTTCTGCCCCCAATAAGGGGTAATTATATCTTAGTTGGGATCAAGTACAGGTACTGTTTTATTATTACAGAGAAAAGGGAATCATTTAACCATGAAATAAACCCAATAGGGCTGTTCTGCCCCCAATAAGGGGTAATTATATCTTAGTTGGGATCAAGTACAGCTACTGTTTTATTATTACAGAGAAAAGGGAATCATTTAACCATGAAATAAACCCAATAGGGCTGTTCTGCCCCCAATAAGGGGTAATTATATCTTAGTTGGGATCAAGTACAGGTACTGTTTTATTATTACAGAGAAAAAAGAAATCATTTTTAAAAATTAGAATTATTTGCTTATAATGGAGTCTATGGGAGATGGCCTTTCCATAATTCTGAACTTTCTGGATAACGGGTTTCCGGATAAGGGATCCCATACCTGTACCAGCTCATTATCTGGTCCAACACAAAGGCTGGAATGATGTTACAGTAATGATGTCCCTATCAAGTTGGGGGTTCAATAAATAAACACCCAAAAGGCCTTATCTAGCGGCGGAACAGCACCTGGAACACCAGAAACCTACAGGAAACTTCTCATTCTTTAACAGGAACTCAACTGACAACTGAGCTGCAAGTCAAGGCTTTGCCCTTCTGGAAAGCCGACGTGTATTATTCAATGGATAATTTACCATTCGACCAATAAGTAAACAGACACGACCGGGCCTGTGATGCGCCAAGAGCAACTGAAGGAATGTCTGCAAGGAAAACATAGAATAAAAATACAGAAGAAAAGGTTCTTTTGCATTAAAGAGTAATCTATAATGTTCCCAAGTAGGGTATAGGACTACTTGTTATCACAGTCTAACATTAAATATCTGCAATGCACACATACACCTCAGCTGAAGCAAGAAATATTGCAGTTCATAGCTATTAATAAATGTAGATATGTAGAGAAAAACGTTATCAGTTGATACGGCAATCGCACACAGCGTGATTCCATGCAGAAACAACCTGTAAGAAGAGCCGGCCTTAGGCCAATTGGATCTATTGGGCCCGACAGGGTCCTGCACCCATGGGGCCGCCACACCAGGGGAATAACGTAAATCTGTCTAGCCTGCCCCCAACAACGATTGCCCAGTAATGGTGCTATGTGTTCTGGGTCCTTAAACTGGGCACTGCATTTCACTGTGTATAGTGTGCTTGAGGGGCCAATGATCACTGTCACTCACTGTATATAGCGCTTGGGGGCCACATTGTGCCAGAAAATGTTGGGGGCCAATGGAACAAGAGAAAGAGAAGTGAAAAGGCAGGGTTACAACATCACAAAGCGAGAGACAGGGACTATTCGCCTACGCAGCCCTGGAACCCTGTGCCAGTTGGCAACACCCCGCCAGAATGGTCCCAATTGCACCCTGTAGTTTATAAGACCGGCCCTGCCTGTGAGCTATAAACCTTATACAAGCAGAAGGACGCATTTCCTTCTCTGGCACTGAAAATGCCATATACCACTCTGAATTGTCCCTGCTGGCAGCCATTGTCTTTATTGACAAGAGCCATTTACTTACACAAATAGGGCTGATTTTGGTCAGAAGACAATTAATTCTGCACTTCCAGCCTTAAATCCACTGTGTGTGTGTACAGTAAGGGCTCTGGCACACAGGGATATTAGTCGCCCGCGACAAAACTCCCTGTTCGCGGGTGACTAATCTCCCCGCATTGCCATCCCACCGGCGAAAATGTAAATCGCTGGTGGGATGGCATACGCGGCAGTGCGATTTCAGTGCCTCGAGAGGAAACTTGCGCGATTTCAGTGAAATCGCGCCACCGCGTATGCCATCCCACCAGCGATTTACATTTTCGCCGGTGGGATGGCATTTTGGGGAGATTAGTCGCCCACGACACAGGAGATTTGTCGCGGGCGACTAATCTCCCCGTGTGCCAGAGCCCTAAAGGCTCTAAAGAGCTACTAGTAGCAGCTACTTTTTCACAGCTACTAAATCCCCTGCCATAGATAATACTGAGAATTGCCTCTGATAAAACACCCGTAGAGACAGTTGTCAGTAAATAATCAGCTTTGTCTTTTAGTAGCCACTCTGTGTACCTTCACCCTAACTGATTCTTGCCACTAAAGACAATGGCTTGCTGCCCAGTGGCCGGTGGGGGCACCTGTAGGGCCCCTGGGGCGGGACCCCCCAGTCCGACCCTGACCAGTGTGGGTTCCGCCATAAAGCTTGAGACCCTGAGATTTAGGCCAAACCCTAATGCTAACAGGTAGGCTGTGCAGTCAGCATGACATGGCACAATGTTGCTGTGCTATGGGATAAATGGGACTTCTAAGTACACAAAAGTACACAAGTACACAAAAACTGTGTCTGAAGGTTAATTCAGTCTACGTGGGATTTTAAATAAGGTTCAGAATGTACTGTAAGGCAATGACAAAGGCATTTTGGGCAAGTAGAAAGCTCACAGTGTGAGAGTTAGAGAGTCAGCCCTCGGGCTATGTTCTTTAGAGGAAATACACATGTTTTTTTTCCATTCTTTTGTCTCATTCGCAGGGAGGTTTTGCTAAAGGTTATTTGACTTTTACTCGTTTCTATCAGATTTTGAGAAGGTAAATTGACCTACTGATGGATCTATTGTTTCTTGCCTGGCCTAGATTGGTGGAACAGTCATAATATAACTGGATTTTAGGGGTGCTTCACCTTTTTACAGTTTTTGATTTGCCTTCTTCTTCTGCCTCTTTTCAGCTTTCAAATGGGGGTCACTGACCCCGGCAGCCAGAAACGATTGCTCTATGAGGCTACAGTTTTATTGTTATTGTTACTTTTTATTACTTATTTTTCTACGCAGGCCCTCTACAATTCATATACCCATCTCTCGTTTAAACCACTGGCTGGTTGCTAGGGCAAATAAGACCGTAGCAGCCAGATAGCAGCTAAAATACCAAATACATGGCTGCTAAATAACTGAAAAACCTTAAAAAAATAAAAAATGAAGACCAACTGCAAACTGTCTCAGAATATCAGTGTCTACATCATAGTAAAAGTTAATTTACCACTTTAACATGCCCATGTTCTTTTAGTTGATTTGTCTACATAGCTGTGATGGTTAGGAGCATGAAGAGGGATAGAGGGCCTAGGCTGGGAGTAGGGTTACTGCCTTACTACCACTAAATATACCAGTTACCCATAATGCAATATGTTGGGGAACAGGATCAATTGTAAAATGTTGTCAGAAAAAAACAGTTGTCTATTTTATGCACAGACAGTATTTCTGCTTCGGCTTATGGAGAACCTCTAAGGCTGAGTAATAAATAAGAAGTATATCTACCAATGATATGGTCTCTTATCTGTAGTTAAGTAAAATTATCAGCTCTGATTCCTCGTTACCAACGTATATAGCTCTGTAGCCTATGAGTCTCCCAGTGAGCAGCTTAGTTTGCATCTGAATAATTCTGCAAGGGTCCAAAAATGAATGTAAAAATATGTTTTATTGAAAATACATTAAAAAGTTCAACTTCTCTGATGGCCCTACGAATTTCGTGCCTCACAGGGAACTTAGTCATGGGCTAATCCATTACAGTAAGGGGTGACTCTTTATAGGATACACAGCCAATGGGAATTCAACAAGAAGAGGGAGGAGATCTTAAAGAAACACAGTCCCTTAAATATCCACAAAGCTTAAAAACATAGAAAAAAAGTTCATAGAAAGCATAAAGGAACATAAGGATACGTCATGTATAAAGGTCCCCATACACGGGCCGATTCTAGCTGCCGATTTTGGTCCCTTAGACTGATTGGGCAGCTAATCGCCCCGTGTATGGGCACTACCGACGGGCCTGCTGACCTATATCTGGCCTGAAATCAGGCAGATCTCGATCGGGCAGGTTAAAAAATCTAGTCGGATCGGGGACCGCATGGGCTCGTTGATGCGGTTGACGGACCGACTTTTCCTATACCCGTCATTATAAATCGAATTAGCCTGGATTCCTAGAGAAGATCCGCTTGCCTGGCGACATTGTCGCCAAGCGAGCGGATCTGAAGGTGTATGGGCACCTTAAGAATCAATCTAAAAAATCGGACTAAAAAATAAACGGACTCATAACCTAATTGAATAGCAAAGCAAGTTCATTCTCAACATTACCAACCTTCTCACTGACTTTACCTAAACCCAACTGGAACTCCACTGAGATGCCTTCTTGATCCTCAAGGAAAACCTTGCTAAATATTAAAGCATACAAGCAAGGAAGGGCAACAGTCCTCCTCTTGACTATGGTTACTTTTATACGTGTTTGAGGTCATTGTTTCAATGGTGAAACTTTATGATCAGTGCCATAAGGAAACACAGGTCAGTAAGGCAAACAATTTCAGCATAGATTTATTGGCAATAAATTATACCATATAAATAGTCATAACCTTTTCCATCACAAACCCAAAGCTTCACAACATTTTGAACATCTCAATAACATAGAAATGTAGGAATCTATTTGACTCCAGGAAAGATTGTTCGTTCCCTCTACTGATGTTCAGGGCTGAATCGTCAGATATGAAGGCACAAACAATAGGGATTCTACCCCTAGACCCCTAGATTCAGCCCTAAACGCACATTTTGCTCGATCAAGATCTTTTGTCCCGGCCAATCATTGAGACAATCGGTATCTGAAGCTATTGCGTTTTCGGTTGCCTCATCGATCCGACATACACACACCGAATATCATATGAAACCTAGTTTCGTACGATAATATCGGTGTGTGTATGGCCAGCTTAAGGTGGCCATTTACTGGCCAATCCTCTACAGCAGTGCTGTCCACCTTGGGCTGATTATATCTCAGATTAAATTAAAATAATTATGCCATACAGTAAAGTCTTTGGAGCCTTTAAGCAGACTTTGGAGGGCCACATCTGGCCTTCAGCCCACCAGTTGGACAGCCTTGCTCTACAGCATCTGACAAATCACCTTGCAGAAAGAATGAATGGCCATACACGTGTTGCCAACTTACCACTTTTACATATGTTCATACTGACGGCCTGAATAGTAAGACCTGCAGAAAATGAAGAAAATTTGCAGCAATGGACTTCAAGACAACCCCACATCCTGGTTTCAAGAAGTATGGTCAAAATTGTCCAAACTGCTGACAAAATCTGGGCATGTATGAGCAGATTTAGATGGCTATACACGGGCAGATTTAAGATGCCGATTTGGCCCCATCAGGCAGATTCAGCAGCGTATCTTATGGGGCCCTCTGACGGGCCTATCCAACCAATATTCGGACAAAAATTGCCCAGATGTCGATTGGGCAGGTACAATTGTTCCATCGGATAGAGGACCATATTGGCTTGTTGATGTGGTCCTCGCTCTGACAACCTGTATCCCTGTTATTGCGATCCAGTCATTGGCCCTAGGGCCAAACTATCAGATCAGCTTGATATCACCTACTTTAGGTGGGCACATCAGGGAAAGATCTGCTTGTTTTGCAGCCTCACCAAACAACTGGATCTTATTATGTATGGCCAGCTTTACAGTGGCTACTGCCAGTGTACCCCATACTGCCTTGCAATGGCTGACTTTCTGGATTGAGTTAAAGGAAAAGTAACACTAAAGTAAAAAAACTATTCTACCCTGCACCAGTAACTGCCCTATCCTGCAAACCACTTAGTATTTTAAATGCTTTAATAGAAAATACCTGCTAAAACTTGGCTTCCTGTCAATTGAACTACAGCGATACGGCAAAGGAAGGAGCAGCATCAACTATGCGACGATCGATTGATCGAGCCTAGCCTTCTTTCTGTATAGGAAGGAGTCAGGCTAGACTTGATTAATCGATCGTCGCATAGTGGATGAGGCTCCTTCCTTTGCCGTATCGCCTTATTATACACACATAATGAGCAAGCTGGGGTACCCGCTTATTATACGCACATAATGAGCAAGCTGGGGTACCCGCTTATTATACGCACATAATGAGCAAGCTGGGGTACCCGCTTATTATACACACATAATGAGCAAGCTGGGGTACCCGCTTATTATACGCACATAATGAGCAAGCTGGGGTACCCGCTTATTATACGCACATAATGAGCAAGCTGGGGTACCCGCTTATTATACGCACATAATGAGCAAGCTGGGGTACCCGCTTATTATACGCACATAATGAGCAAGCTGGGGTACCCCCTTATTATACGCACATAATGAGCAAGCTGGGGTACCCGCTTATTATACGCACATAATGAGCAAGCTGGGGTACCCCCTTATTATACGCACATAATGAGCAAGCTGGGGTACCCGCTTATTATACGCACATAATGAGCAAGCTGGGGTACCCATCAATTTTGATAGATTGTCTCAAAACATGACTCTCTATATTATAATAAAAGTTAACTCAAAGGTGAACACATATTGTGCCACTAATTTTAGAAATTCTATAGAGTATTCTTTATATGGGCAAGTCTTGCTTCCAGTGACAGCTCCCTGCTACAGTTGTTCAGCTACGTGCCCATGTCTATGCAAAAAAAAAAATCAAAATATAACCCATACACCAAATATAATGTTTTTATTTACCAAGCACCAAAATATCCCTGTGTCACTGTACATTTCCTGTTACAATAACCATTTGGAATTAAGGGCAGAAGAAATTAGAAAGCAGATTGTTGCTAATGGCTTTTTAACCCTGTAGGAGGCAGTCAGTGAGCTCTTAGTGACTGCATCCTTCAATCCTATTGCTGTCATAGACAATGTAATGTTCAATGACTCCTAATGCAAAGAAATAAATGATTCAGGCAATAGGGGAATATTATGTTGAAATACATGCATATATAATTGACATGGTGCTTAGATTGCAAGCTGTACGGCGCAGGGACCTCCTTCCTCCTGTCTCCTAGCACTTAATCTTAAATGTTTATTTATATTTTATTATTGCACTGACCCAATCTATACTATTATCCTGTTGTTTTAATGTACAGGTATCGGACCCTTTATCTGGAAACCTATTATCCAGAAAGTTCTGAATTATGGAAAGGCCATCTCCCATAGACTCCATTTTAATCAAATAATTCACATTTTTAAAAATGGTTTCCTTTTTATCTCTAATAATAAAACAGTAGCTGGTACTTGATTCCAACTAAGATATAATTACCCCTTATTGGGGCAGAACAGTCCTATTGGGTTTATTTCATGGTTAAATAATTCCCTTTTCTCTGTAATAATAAAACAGTACCTGTACTTGATCCCAACTAAGATATAATTACCCCTTATTGGGGCAGAACAGCCCTATTGGGTTTATTTCATGGTTAAATGATTCCCTTTTCTCTGTAATAATAAAACAGTACCTGTACTTGATCCCAACTAAGATATAATTACCCCTTATTGGGGGCAGAACAGCCCTATTGGGTTTATTTAATGGTTAAATGATTCCCTTTTCTCTGTAATAATAAAACAGTACCTGTACTTGATCCCAACTAAGATATAATTACCCCTTATTGGGGCAGAACAGCCCTATTGGGTTTATTTCATGGTTAAATGATTCCCTTTTCTCTGTAATAATAAAACAGTACCTGTACTTGATCCCAACTAAGATATAATTACCCCTTATTGGGGCAGAACAGCCCTATTGGGTTTATTTCATGGTTAAATGATTCCCTTTTCTCTGTAATAATAAAACAGTACCTGTACTTGATCCCAACTAAGATATAATTACCCCTTATTGGGGGCAGAACAGCCCTATTGGGTTTAATAACTGTAATTTTATTAGCAGATTTAAGGTAGGATCTGAATTACGGAAAGACCCCTTATCCGGAAAACCCCAGGTCTCAAGCATTCTGTATAATGGGTGCCATACCTGTACACTGCTGCATACACAATTAGAACTATATAAATAAAACTATGTATACATACATACAATTAAGGTCCCAAATTTCTGTTGTTTCTTACCAAGAATGAAATATTTACTTTTTAAGTTATTAAACAGTATTTATATATATATTTTTAAAGCAGTTGGACTGGAAAAAGAGCAAACATGATAAATGCTATAAAAGTCATAAGTATGAGATATAATGAAGAATAAACAATAAGCTGAAGTGCATCATCCCTGTCACCCTGACCAAGGCTCTCTGGTTGTGAAAGAGTTAACTTGCCCATAAAGCTGACACTCAGGCTGCACTTCATGTTTCACCAGCAAATTATATTTACATTATCTTAAAAAACATACTTATAAAAGTATTAAATGGCCAAGGAGTCAAGCCTGGAATCCCTTACCTGTGTTGGTGCCGAGAAGCTGTCAGTAACTCCGGGTAGCCGCCGGCTCTCACTTGTCTTCTTTGTAACTAGCAACCTTGACTGTAAGCAGACTGTACGAACTCCCTGGCAGGTGTGGGCGGAGACTGCCCGAGGTGCAACCTGGGAAATGCAGTCCCGGCGGCAGCCAAGGGTCGTTCTACAGACGACGTAAAGAACTACAACTCCCACAAGCGCTTAGGATAGGGTGGTGAGGAGGAGTGGTGGAATCGCAAATTTATTTACGGGGGTGTGGATTCCCACACTGTAAAGGCTAGTGACAGTGAGATATTGTTAGTCACAACTTCCCGAACTTTGCCGCGTTCAAAAGTGAGAGCAGCGCATAGCTCAGCCCGCCATTATTACCTCTCCTCACGGGTTTATTTCTGACAGGCTGCTGTGGCGTCTGTGGGAGTTCAGTCACTTTTTTTTAGGTTTCTATTAAGTTTTTCTTTCAGTTCAAATGTAAAAATAACTTAATTCTTGGACAGCATGCAGCTTTAGTTCAGCTTTTTGTCTCCCCTGCCTGTATCTCTGGCACCACAATTTAGAGTGTAAGCTCTGAGGTAATAGAGGCGTGTTTGCTTTGTTCCCATGTGTAGGGTACTCCTGTTGCACCATGCAGGTACTGCTGAATTGCAGTGTGTGGTGATACGCAGCATTCTAGCACAGGGGTCCTCAAACTTTAAACATGGGGCCAGTTCATGCTCCCTCAGGCTCCCTGCTCCCCACTGTGCCTCCCTACTCCCCACTGTGCCCTCTGGCTCCCTGCTCCCCACTACTCCCTCCTGCTCCTTTTGCCCCGGCTCCCTGCCCCTCATCCCAGGGTCCGACTTGGGTGCAGGGCCCACCGGGGCTCCCGCCCCAGGGGCCCTGCAGGTACCCCCTAACCCCTCCCCCCAACCCCTTGCAGGGTCCCCTACCTGACATCCTCCCCTGAGCGCACGTAAATTTAACGCGTCGGGAGGAACGGTCGGCAGAGGGAGCGCCGGCAGGGGTTTGGCCCAGTCCGACTCTGCCCACTCCCACCAGCTCCCTGCTCACCCGCTCCCCACTGCTCCCTCCGGCACCCTGCTTCCCTGCTCCCCACTGCTTCCTCTGGGGGGCCGGACTGTAGTCCTCAGACTATGCACCCCACCGTGTCCTCTAACTATGGCCCCCTCCCTGCAGCATCCTCCCGCTTGCTGTTCCCCCGCTCCCCACTGTGCCATCTTGCTCCTTTTTCCCCTGCTCCCTCCGGCTCCCCACTGCTCCGTCCGGCTCCCCGCTCCCCACTGCTCCGTCCGGCTCCCCGCTCCCCACTGCTCCGTCTGGCTCCCCGCTCCCCACTGATGCCTCCGGCTCCCCGCTCCCCACTGATCCTTCCGGCTCCCTGCTCCCCGCTGTGTCCTCCGGCTCCTTTTTCCCCTGCTCCCTGCCCTCCGCTCCCAGGGTCGGACTGGGGAGCGCCCAGGGGCCCTGCAGGTGCCTCCTAACCCCTCCCCCCAACCCCTTGCAGGGTCCCCTACCTGACATCCTCCCCTGAGCGCACGTAAATTTAACGCGTCAGGAGGAACGGTAGGGCAGAGGGAGCGCCGGCAGGGGTTTGGCCCAGTCCGACTCTGCCCCCTCCCACCAGCTCCCTGCTCACCCGCTCCCCACTGCTCCCTCCAGCACCCTGCTTCCCACTGCTTCCTCTGGCTCCCTGCTCACCCACTCCCCACTGTGCCCTCCGGCTCCCTGCTCACCCACTCCCCACTGTGCCCTCCGGCTCCCTGCTAACCCACTTCCCGCTGTGCCCTCCGGCTCCCTGCTCACCCACTCCCCGCTGTGCCCTCCTGCTCCCTGCTCACCCACTCCCCGCTGTGCCCTCCGGCTCCCTGGTTACCCGCTCCCCGCTGTGCCCTCCGGCTCCCTGCTGCGTGGCTGCGGGCTGTAGTTTGAGGATCCTTGTTCTAGCAGGTCTGAACTGGGGTTCAAAATAGGCCCTGGTGTTTCCAATACACAGAGGCCCAAACAGCCCCCCAGCAGCCCAATAAATAGTGACTGTCTATGGCTCCTTACAGCAGCCCCTCTGGCATTTGCCAGAACCCACAGGTTGCCAGTCTGGGCCTGCATTCTAGCCAACCATAAACATGGAGGACATCCAGTTTTTACATGGATTTTACACACAGGGAGTCTGGTGGCGTGCATATTGTGTAGAGCAGTTTTGACCCTTTTTGCACCTACAATACCTTCCACTTTTCCTCCTCAGGTCTCTAAATTTCACATTCAAAGCCCCTAAGAAGAATGATGTTCACTGACCATGAAGCAGTGTCCCCAAAAGTGCATTAACCAGTTGTCATAAACCATTAGGGACACCGTCAAATTATCATCATCAGTGTTTTTGTATTTTTTCTGATTGTCAAACCCCAGAAAGCATTTAAAAAACCAGGCAGCACCCTCTATATCTGGCTGGGAAATGGACATAATGGCAACCCCGCTGCCTGCACCCAGTCCTGAGGCAAAACATCATCTGGGTGATTTCTCATGCTTATAGTTATCTGTCAGACCATTGTGTGTTGGAACAAGCATTTATGACTGAAAATTAGAACTGGGCTTAAACTCATCATTACCAACAATTATTATTTTTTTTTTACATAGAATTTATAAGACAGCAAGGATGTGCCCTGAGGATTAAACAGTCTATTTAGACAGTTCCTGTAATGCAAATCCATCATTTGCATGTTGTTTAATGTTGTACTAATTTTACCAGGCACTGCTTTAATATATATTGTCAGTGCTTTTTTCTTTTAATTAATTTTTTTTTATATAGGGTTGCCACCTTTTTTGGAAAAAAAATACTAGCCTTTTTATCTTATTCTTTCCTATAATAATATCTGTGAGGCATGTAAAATAACTTTTGTTTCCTTGTTGGCAGATTCCAGCTGGGACATAGAAGGAAATGATAAGACAAAGTGAAGTTGGTTTCGCAAAGAATATGTCATATCGGAGATATGTAAAAAGGTCAGTGAAAGGTTCATAAAGGGCAACTGATACACTTCCATATTTAGTGATTTAGGTTTGACTGTGTTTCAGCACGGATGAGCCAGCACATGGTTTATTTGTGTATTCAGCTAGAAACTGTAAAGGTGCCCATACACCTTAAGATCCGCTCGCTTGGCGATGTCGTCAAGCGAGCAGATCTTCTCCCGATATCCCCCACCTACGGGTGGGCGATATCGGGAGAATCCAGGCTAATTCAATCGTTTGGCCCCAGGGCATAATGATGGGCATATGCAAAGTCGGTCTGGGGACAGCATCACCAAGCCGATGCGGTACCCGATCCGACTAGATTTTCTAACCTGCCCGATCGAGATCTGCCTGATTTCAGGCCAGATATTGGTTGGGCAGGCCCATCGGTAGTCCCCATACACGGGCCGATTAGCTGCTGAACCGGTCTAAGGGACCAATATCGGCAGCTAGAATCGGCCCGTGTATGGGCACCTTAAGATAAATAGTTTAGGGATGTAGACAAATTGGCAAGGGCAGGGCCCCCATTAGTGATGATTTTCTACTACCCTCCCCTATGTGTTAATAAGACAAGTGGGAGGGGACTTAATTTCTTGGACCCCCCTACTGGATGAGAATTGATGTGTCCACAGCCTGGGGTGGAATGTTAGAAGGTTTAATTAAGGGGACATGGAAAAGTAATATAAAAAAAAATAATGAGCACGTTGACCTAAAAACCAGGACACCTGTGTTAGAATCCTGCACAGGACCATTTTTTGAGACCCAGACCCACAACCTGCATTTTTACTCGCTTTAATCCGCTACCTAACCCGCAACTGGCTTATCTACAACCAGATCTGCAACCCACTGACCACTATTAAACAGGAAGTGTTGCTGCAAACTGGAAGTGACATCATCAAAAGTGTGCGGGAGTAGAAAAAAAACGTTTGAAGGAGTGAAGCATAGAAAATATATGCCAACCTTCATCTTACCCGCAATCTGCAGGGTTCCCGCTTTTCTTGCATGTAACCCATGGGCAGGGCCGCCATCAGAAATCACGGGGCCCCTCACAACAAAATTTTCTGGGCCCCACCCACCCAAGCCCCCAATGGCCCCTCCCACACCCCCAATGGCCCCTCCCATCAATACAAGGGACACACAGGCATTGGTAGCGAGGGCCCACTAAAACCTTGGTAGCTAGGGCCCCCCTAAAACATTTGTGGCCAAGGATTACGTTTTGCATTAGTGCCAGTGCCACTAAAACATTGCTAGCCTGCCCAGGGCCCCCTAAAACATTGGTGGTCCTCCCCCAGTGTCCCCATACAATGGCCCGCTCTCCGCTGCTTCTTGCCGCTCCCCCCCCCCCCCCCCCCCCACCCCACAGAATCCTCCTGCTTCTTCCAGGGTCCCCCAAGCATCCTGCTGCTGCTGCTTCCTTCAGGGGCCCCCCCAAGCATCCTCCACCTTCCCCCCAGGGCCCCCCCAAGCATCCTCCACCTTCCCCCAGGGCCCCCCCAAGCATCCTCCACCTTCCCCCAGGGCCCCCCCAAGCATCCCCCACCTTCCCCCAGGGCCCCCCCAAGCATCTTCCACCTTCCCCCAGGGCCCCCCCAAACATCCTCCACCTTCCCCCAGGGCCCCCCCAAACATCCTCCGCCTTCCCCCAGGCCCCCCCCAAACATCCTCCGCCTTCCCCCAGGGCCCCCTCAAGCATCTTCTGCCTTCCCCCAGGGCCCCCCCAAGCATCTTCCACATTCCCCCAGGCCCCCCCAAACATCCTCCACCTTCCCCCCAGGCCCCTCCCAAACATCCTCCACCTTCCCCCAGGGCCCCCCCAAGCATCTTCCACCTTCCCCCAGGCCCCCCCCCAAACATCCTCCACCTTCCCCCAGGCCCCCTCCAAACATCCTACACCTTCCCCCAGGCCCCCCCAAGAATCCTCCAGTCCTCTCCCCCCCCCCCCCAGCCAGCATCTTTTTGCATCCTCCGGCTCCTACTCCCCTGCGACAGTTGTCCAGGGCCCGGGCGTTTAAAGGGGGCCCGGTCGGGCTCTGTTACTGTTATTGCTGGTATCCGCTGTGATGTCCCGAACTCACCGCTACATGTGCGCTTTTATAGGGTTGCGCCCCGTGCGTGTGACGTCAGTACGCACAGGGCGCAACCTTATAAAAGCGCACACGCAGCAGGGAGTTTGGGACATCACAGCGGATACCAGCAATAATAGTAACAGAGCCCGGCCGGGCCCCCTTTAAACGCCCGGGCCCGGGACAACTGTCCCCCTTGTGCCCCCCTGATGGCGGCCCTGCCCATGGGTACCTGACCTGCTGCAGGACTGTAACCTGTGCCTGGATGGCAAATAGTATCCAGAAATCATGGCCTATGTTTAAGTGCCCACATCTAGGCATGAACAGCTATTACAGAATATGGATGCTCATATGTATAAATACAGATATGCAGAGGTAAAATATTCTCTGCACACGTTAACTTTACTTATGTAGAAATTAAATAGGAGAAATGTTTATAGGAGTGGGAGTGCTGAAAGGTTAAGGAGATAAAGGAAAATCAGCAAGGGGTTCATTCTGTAAAAGGTTACGGTTCTAACTAGTTCCAGGCATGCTTTAGCCTATCCCCTAGTGCGTGGCTAACACAGGATTCTCCTCTGCTTAGGCCAAGCTAGGGATCCTCAAGGTCATTTGTAATGTTCCTATATTGAACAGACTTGTATATTATTCATAAGTAGATTTTTTTGATCCCTGCTTGGATTTGAAACTAATGGAAGCTGAACCCCTACCCATCAAACAGATAATTGTATTGGTTTATACCTTCACCAACTTCAGCATATGCTATATAACCAAGGTGGAAAGATGGTGGCCTGTGGGTCCAACAACCCATGATGGAGGGGGGATGTAAGATCTGGATATACCATGTGATTGTGTACATGTGGGTGAGACTTTAGGCGCCATAGGTGAGGGTTCAACAATATGTGGCACTCCTGGTTTTATGGAAAAAACGAAACAGCACACTTCCTCCACACCAATATTTTAAGTTATCCGGTGCAAATTTCAATAGTAATCACGTGTTACAATATTTACCAAGTCCGTAATGAAAAGAACCAGTCAGAAGAATTTCTTTTATAATAAAAGGCCTTTATTCCATGATGGCCAAAATCTGGACGGTACAAGCAACATTTCAGGCCCATTCCGGCCTTTTTTTTCAAGCTCCAGATACATTTTGCAGCAGAGAATGCCAGGGACTTTGATCAGCAAGAGCTGGAGGACTGCAGAAGTACGTGCAGTACTAATGGTAACTATTCTAAGGTGACTGATAAAATAGCAATGGTGCTTACCAGCTGGTTCAGGTCATAACTGGCTTAATCTACAAGTATTTTGGAGAAGAAACTGGATAAATATATAATAAGGAGCATGCAGAAGACCAGCTGTAGAAAAATTCACCAAGTAGTATCAGTAGTTGAGGGGCTCAAGTCCCAGACCCTCAGCTTAGGGAGCAAATACCCATAGACAGCAAACAGCATCAGCCCATGACTAAGGGGCAGATTTACTGAAACTCTAACATTTCTCATTTTTTTTATTTTTAAAAATGCCAATAAACTCACTTCCACGGATGCATTGCTAAAAAGTCTGAACCGAAAAAGTCAGCGTGGGAAAAAGTTGCATGAAAAGTTGTGAAACTTCAATGTTTTTTAAATTTTCACACCAAAACCTCTACTTTTTTGAATTGTTGCACAAAAATAACAGCGTTAAAAATCCAAAACCTCCAAAGTTTCAAAGCAAAAGAAGGCTCCTCCAGGGAGGGAAGGGACATCTGCCATTGACTTTTACATGATCTCTGCAAGTTCTAGCTGGCAATTTGTCGGATTCAGAACATAGTAAATCACAAAAATTTTACATTTTTTTTCTGTAATTTTTAGCACTAAAAATCTGAATCAAGAAAAAAAAATCTGAGTTTTCATAAAGGCCCCTAATGGTCCATAGATGTCTTAAAGCTCCTCAAACTAGTTCCTGCGACTCCCATTTATTTTTATGGGCAACATCTTGACCAATCCACAAAGCCAGTGTTTGATGCTATAACCAATTCCTGACAAGCTTCCCCTGCTGCTTTGCCACGATCCATCCTTCACACAGAGCACTGGCTCATTTATCAACACTGAGCAAATTTGCACTAGGGCAGTAACCTATAGTAACCAATCAGTGATTGACTTTTTTTTCAACCAGCTGCAGGTAGAACAATGAATGACACAATCTGATTGGTTGCCATAGGTTACTGCCCACGGGCAAATTTGTCTAGTTTTGATAAATGACCCCCAATAATGAATTAAGCACATCCTGGACTTCTAAAGGTGGCCATACACGGGCCGACTATAGCTGCCGATATCGGTCCCTTGGACCAATTCGGCAGCTAATCGGCCCATGTATGGGGAGAGCAGAGCGGCCTGGCCGACCGATATCTGGCCTGAAATTGGCCAGATCTCGATCGGCCAGGTTAGAAAATCTGGTCGGATCGGGGACCGCATCGGCTCGTTGATGCGGTCCCCGATCCGACTGCCCCATTGCCGCCCACATAATCCGATCGTTTGGCCCCAGGGCCAAACGATCGGATTATTTTTTTTACCTAAATGCTCCCCGATATCGCCCACCCGTAGGTGGGGATATCGGGGGAAGATCCGCTCGCTTGGCGACATCGCCAAGCGAGCGGATCTGCTCGTGTATGGCCACCTTAACTGGGACCAGTGGTGGATTAATGAGAGGTGAGGCCCCTAGGTTACACTTTCCAGGGGCCCCACTTCTAGGCTACTCCCACAGCAGGCAAGGCTGATGTGCCTAGAGATCTAGTGTGATCAGAGCAGGGCCCATTAAGTGGCGGGGGCCGGGGGAGTGTGTGTGGGGACCATGGCGGGGGTCCTTTGGGGGGTTGCAGAGCCCCTGCAGTGGCAGCCCCGGTGGGCCCTGTACCCCCCAGTCCGACCCTGTGCCTGCTTCCACCTTCCTTTCTCCTAGGCAATCACTTTATTATATCTGAAACTATGCAGAGATAGTACAAAGGGCCCCTGATTGCACCAGGTCCCTAGGCTACAGCCTAGGTATGCCTAGGCATTTTTCTACCCCCTGCCCAGCCACCATACTTACTTCTTATTAGAAAGCAGGGGCGAGAGAAACTAAAGAGGGAGCACATAAGAACCATACGTCCTCTCATCTCAGTGACAGATGTCGGGGAGCGCACTTGTACCTCGCTGCAGGCTGAACAAAAAGCCACTCAGCGTCCGAGATGCACGGAAATACAAATTGACAGTGGAGTATTGAGAGCACTGAGTTTATTTTGGGACTGAAATGTGTTTCTATATTCAGAACTGCTTTGCTGCTCATTGGGGATTATATCTAATGGCGGATAATCACAATAATGTACTGCTCCATAAAGATAATGCTGCCGTTCTAGTTTGCACTATATGTAGAAAGACTCAGCACAAAACAACGTGCTGGGCAGGGGCCTTGGGAAATGAAAGGGCCGGTTTGACTTTAATTTAATTTTTAGTACATTATTGAATGACCGATTCTAAGCAACTTTTGAATTGGTCTTCATTATTTCTTATATATTTTTTTTTTTTTAATTATTTGCCTTTTTCTTCCAACTCTTTATATATTTCAAATGGGGGTCACAGCCAAAAAAACTATTGCTCTGTAAAGGCTCCAGTTTTATTGTTACTTTTTATAACTTTTTTTTTTCTATTTAGTCCCTCTCCGTTTCATATATCAGTCTATCAATCAAACCACTCCCTGGTTGCTAAATTAATTTGGACCCTAGCAACCAGATAGCTGTTATACCTCCAAAGTGGAGAGTTGATAAACAATTATTGAAATAATTAAAAAACTCGAATTAAAAAAAAATGAAGACCTATAGTTTTTAAATAAAAATCAAATACTTTTTATCTTCTGGGAGCTGGGAACTCCGAATCTTTTGTGACTGGGCCGAATACAACAAAAAATGTTTCACTTTCCATGTTTATGTGACAAAAAGTCACATGATTTTCTATTTGGCCCAGAGGCCACTGTAATTAGCCGTCTGTAGATCTGTATTTATGGAGGGAATGCAGAATGGAGCGCAATGTATAATTAAGACCTGCGGTGCCAATAGTGTAGCAGGGCGCAAAGTGCAAATACAACATGGCAGCTTGTGATTTTTTTTTTTTTTTTTGTAGTTTGCACCCTGCCCTGCCTTCAGTAAATAAGCCCCAAGGTCCTTCTGTCATTTTGTTCTGGGCCAGCCCTATGGTTTAGGCCAGTGATCCCCAACCAGAGGCTCAGGGGTAACATGTTGCTCCCCAACCCCTTGGATGTTGCTCCCAGTGGCCCCAAAGTAGGTGCTCATTTTAGAATTTCTTGTAAAAAGGCAAGTTTTGGTTGCATACAAACCAGAACCTCCTGTAGGCTGCCAGTCCCCATAGGGGCTATCAAATAGCCAATCACAGCTCATTCATTGGAACCCCCATGAAACTTTTTCATGCTTGTGTTGCTCCCCAACACTTTTTCCATTTAAATGTGGCTCAGGGATATAAAGGGTTGGGGATCCCCAGTTTAGGGACTACTGTATTTATTGGGTATTGGGCTCTGATAGCAATTATTGCCCTCGGTCATGGGGGGCCCTTTCTACACATTCCACCACCTGAAGTGGCGCAGCCCAGCCAACCACACCTGCCCTGTGCATGGATTGGTGGAGAAGAAATCAGTACAGATCAGGCAGCTCTCTCCTAAACCAAAAAAGTCAAACTCTTTGGCTCTTAAATTTTCATGCACTTCAATGCCAGCACAGAGGGAAGCTCCTCCGGGAAGATTCTAGCCACCCCTGCTGCCCGAGACATGGTTTCCCCCAAGCTTTATGGCCGGGATCCAACTGCATTACTGTATATCACACCTATCAGTGCCTATGTCTATTTCATTGGTTTAACAAATAAAAAGGTGCTATTTGTTTTAGGAAATGTGACCGTGCTGGCAGTGAGGGGATATATACAGTACAACTGATGCAGGGTGGGGGGAGTTGTGCCCAACTTATATACATGGTAGGAAAATGTATGGTTTAGGTGTCAAATTAAAAACAAAAAACATAATTAAATTTGACGATATTGTGTTTAGGATTCATCGGATTAAAGCTAGTTTCGTTATCTACAAATTTCCAAAGTTTATTGCGAATCCCTGTTGCCTCCTAGTGGTGGGTTGTGTAACTGCACCTATACACTAGTCTCAGACATTACATAAAGGAAAGCCACTGTAATTAATCTTGTATATACCACGAGTAGACAAAAAAAAATACAGGTCAAATAGCTGGGGGGTTACCTGGTCTCCAGGCTATCGGCACTAGTACAGTATAGAAACTTTACTGTATGTGCACCAATTACCAAAGTAGGGGGGTTGTCTTCCAAGTCCGGAGCCTAGGGCAGCATGATTACAGCAGTTAGTTATGGAGAATGTAAACATTAGCTATGTGGTATCAGCTTCTTTGACAAAGAGCCTAATTTGCCGTTTCATTATTTGAGACGATCCCTAAGCTTAGCTTCTCAACAGCAGCCCAGAGCGCACTGAGCATGTGCAGTGTCACCGACACTAAAGAGAAGCCCTAACCAGACCAGGGTTGGACTGGGGGGTGCAGGGCCCACAGGGGCTTCTGCCTCAGGGGCCCCTGCACCCTCCAATGGCCCCCACTGCCTTCAAAACCCCCCCCCCGCAGAGGCCCCCCCAACACCCTCTGACCCCCTCCCCCGAGCTCTCCTAAATGATGAAACTTACCTGCGGCGCATTGTGGGAGGGAGACCCACCGGGTTTTTTCCCAGGACCCCGGTGGCCGAGTCCAATGCTTAACAAGTTCTGTGATAATGATGTGTGGGTGGGTCGAGCCCCTCTGCCTTCCTCCCCACCCTTGACCTAACTAAGCCCCAATTCCAGGTCTGGCAGCATCTGTGATGTCATAGGCATATATATATTAAGCTCTAAACTCACATTTTGATAAATCTGCCCCTAAGTATATAAAATACAGCATTTCTACCCATGTTCCTTTTTAAGCTTTAGTTCCCCTTTAAACATGCAGTTGTAAAAATCCACAGGAAGACAAAGGCAACGCACGAACAGAAAACAGAATATACAGATTTTTATTTTCTTTTTTTTTTGTCACAAAATGATTACAATCCAATAGAAATCAGTCTGCCGGTCACCAGCCAGTAAAGAACGCCCAACCACTGAAAGGCCAACAGTAAACGTGTGTGTCTGTATGCAATGGCTTCTTTTAGTATTGACGGCTACAGAATTGCAGAGGTTGGGAGATAAAACAAATTACAAAATAAAACTGTGGCATGTAAAAAGGACAAGCACTCTTTGCACCATATTTAAAAAAAAAAAAAAAAAGAAAAATATATATTTATAATCTATAGAAAAAGAAGGCAGTAGAGCAACACAAGCTTTTGGATGCGGCGATCTACATAAAAAAAAAAAAATCTATTAACCTCAAAAAGGTGCTGAGTTGGGGAGGTTAATATTTAGCAAACTAAAAGCCAGACCCCTGGTGCTGAGGGGCATTTACAAAATCCCACCCCAAGCAAATTCTATCAAATAAAAGCTCTTTAAAAAGGGAATATAGGGGCCTGTAAAGGGGAAGAAGGAGCAGATCCACTGTAGGCACTTTTTGTCTTGAAAAGATTCTTCTGTAGTAGATGTCTAGGGAGGAAAGGAGAGATATTTGGGGGTTAAGCAATTGTTTCATCAGATAATGAATTATTATAACTAATTAGAAGGGGGACATGTTGTACATCGGAGGATGAGCTGTTTATTCTGTGGCCTGTGTGTGTTGGGGCCGGGGAAGGAGCACTGATTACTACCACTGTCCAATAATACACCTTTTTCCAGCATTCCTATTGTATTTGAGATAGCTGCCTTAACTTTACATCTACTGGCTCCAACATGCCTGCCCAACTGTTATCCGACTGAAAATCAGGTTTAGAATTCCTGTTGGGGCAATGACTGATTCACCTTGTTACCATCGGGGTGAGGAGAACAGGCCCTCTCTTATCAGCTTTATAAATCACCCACCTCAAGGTGGGCATATTGGGGAAAGATAAACTAATTTGGCAACCTCACCAAATGAGTAAATCTTTAAAGAAATACTGTCATGATTTTTATGGGGTACTTTTTATTTCTAAATGACACTGTTACACAGCAAATAATTCCCTCTGCCATTTAAACTTTTATTCTTGAACCAACAAATGTATTTGTAGCTGGAATATTGGTGTGTAGGCGCCATCTCAGTGCCTTGTGCCTGAGTCTGAGCTTTCAGCCAGCGCTACTCATTAGAACTGCTTTCAGCTAACCTATTGTTTCTCCTACTCCCATGTAACTAGAGGAGTCCCAAGCCGAACTTGGATTTCTTACTATTGAGTGCTATTCTGATACCTACTGGGAGCTGCTATCTTGTTCCCTTCCCATTGTTCTGCTGATTGGCTGCTGGGAAGGGGGGGGGGGATATCACTCCAACTTGCAGCGCAGCAGTAAAGTGTGACTAAAGTTTATCAGAGCACAGATCAAATGGCTGTGGCACCCTGGGAAATATGGTTAGCCCCATGTGAAATTTCAAAATTAAATATAAAAAAATCTGTTTGCTCTTTTGAAAAACAGATTACAATGCAGGATTCTGCTGGAGAAGCTCTATTAACTTATGGGTTTTGAAAACACATGTTTTCCCATGACAATATTCATTTAAATGCATGGCCACCTTTACGTGGCTTTCTATACCTAATCTACAGGTTTATCAGCCTGCTAATTTGGATTAAAGTTTGCATTGAGAAGGGTCAGAAAAGTGATTTCATTGCATAATTAATTAGATATAATTTATTTTTATTGTATCCCCTTGTTGATGTTTTTGTTACACTATTTAGCTTTACTGTAGATTCTGCGTTCTGCCACTAGGTGGAGCAGTGGGAACGAAGTAGAGAAAGTATTCTGCTAAAATAACAGTGCTTCAAAGGCCTAAATGTACTATTAAATATAAATGGCGACACAGCAGTGAACTCTGGTCTTTTTCTCTAGATTAATCCTCTGTGACTCCCACCCCTGCTCTACGCTGGATGAGAAAGCACAGGGCTAAAGAAGGAGGCACAGGTAAGCAGCACTATGTCACTGGATCAATTGAACACACAAGCTCTTGCTATCACTAGTGGCAATGAAGACAAATGACCTGCCTATACATTCAAAAGAGCTTGCCTGCAATATAGCAGCAGAGTGCCAAGCAGTACCTTGTGCAAGAGGATTTATGCCATCATGTGGTTATCAGAGTAGCCCCCCCTGACTGGGTGGTCACTGTAGCCATCCATTGCATACTCCACATCCATATCTCCTCCCATTGGTTCTAATGGAATATCTTCAGGGTACATAGCTCGATAATTTTCCATTTCTGCAAAGGTAAAGAACACCATTAGATTCAAATATATATGTACTTTCAGTGATCCATTAATGCTACCTTGGCCCAGAGCTTTAAAAGAGATAAACCCCATTGATGAATATGTCTAAAAAAGCCATATTTTATAGAATTAACTGACTGCACTAGCCTAATGTTTCAGCATCTCTATAGTAGCAATGATATAGGTCACAGGAACTCCCCATCTTGGATTCTGTTAGAACTCTCCAGTATAGTGCATATGCTCAGTGAGTTCTAGCAGAAAATAAGGCTGGTCTGTCATATAAACTGATGGTACAGGGCTGACTATAAAATTATATTGCTAATTGCACGGGTTTCTGGTCTTCAATGAATTCATTATCAGTATTAATTACTAATCAGCCTCGTATAGTGACATTTATATTCTGTATATACAGTATATTGTGGGTGAGTCCCTAAGCTCAGGTAAGTGACAGCAGCACAGAATATGTGCTGGGAATCAGCAGAAAAGAATATGGGGGGGCTACTGGGGCATCTTTGGGGGCACAGATCTTCCCTGCTAAAGGGAATATACAACATTTCTGCCCTACTGCTTTAGTTAGGCTTTAGTTCTCCTTTAACAGAGATAGTGTTATTCTTCTTAAAGCTTTGTTTCCTCACTCAGGGGCTCAAACACATCTGACCCAGTATATCTGGGGTGCCCAAAAGCCCTACACATTTTGTGTAGGACTGCTTACCAATTGGACAGGAGGTTCAAAGTTAACGCTCCTGGATCCCGTCCAATCAGAAAGCAGTTCATGCACATACAGACATTTTTTTGCCAATCACGTTGTGGAAAGTTGTGATAAGATGATCTGGGGGCCCCCAATGCATTACCGCCCCTAGTCCCCTATTTAGTATTAATCCAGCTCTGCCCACAATGAATTTAATGTAAAATGCCATTGTAAGTAACTGCATGTGCATTTTACAACATAAATGGTATTTTGCCGTTCTACAACAATGTTCAGTTCACTTACCATCTGGATAAGGATCATTAAGAGGAATCATGCTCTGCGCCTGAAAATGAAAACACAATTTTGCATGTAATGTGAGTAATAAATTGGTAAGAAGTCACAATTCTGCTGATGAAAAGCCAAAGAAAGAGATGATCCCACAGCAAGTGGGTGGCAAATTATCATTGGGAATAATGATCAGATGTATAGAATCTTTCATTCTCTGCGTTATTGAACCCTGCCAAACTCTAAGGGTTAAATGCAGTGTGCATAAAGGGGATGTAAATGCGCACTTCAGCAGTTTACATACATTTTCCAGGCTTTCAGCAGCTCTCTCTGAACTTTCTATGCACCGGTCGGTTAACTCTAGGGCTGCCAATTCTCAATTAACGTTAAGCTTTCAGTATGTTACAAAATGGATAATTCTAAGCAACTTTTCAATTGGTTATTTATTAATTGATTATTTAATCGTTTTTTAATTATTTGCCTTCTAACTCCTTGCAGCTTTCAAATGGGGGTCACTGACCCCGGCAGCCAGAAAACTATTGCGCTGTGAGGCTCCAGTTTTGTTGTTATAAAAAGTAACTTATTTTACTATTCAGGTCCTCACCTACTCATATACCAGCCTCTCATTCAAATCAATCCCTGGTTGCTAAGGTAATTTTGACCCTAGCTGCTGAAACTCAAAACTAGCGAGTTGCTGAAAAAAACCTACAAATAAAAAATGAAGACCAAATGCAAAGTGTCTGAGAATATTGCACTCGGTCATACTAAAAAAGTTAACACAAAGGTGAATAACCCCCTTAAGCCTCATACAGCTACAAGCTATAGGTCTAAAACCGCAAATATCATAGAAACCACTAAAGCCAGAAAATGAAGTAATGAAGTAACATCAATTCATTTTTTAGGTTTAGATTCCCTTTAAGGCACAAATAGGTCAAAATATTTGCCCAGCTGCACTTTATAGCCTTTTCCCCAGCAAATGCAGAAATAGTGATGCCAAATCCCAGGTACTTACTGCTTCCCAGGCGGCAGGATCCTGTCGGAAGATGGCATTAGTGAGCTCCACGGACACGCGCTTCCTATAATCTGCGTTTTTGTCCTCGGATATGCGGAATAGAACAGCAGCAGCATATGTGGCTAAAATAGAAATTGCATAGTGAATAAAGCAGAATTTCTTCCCCACCTCAACGCCATATGCGATAATGGTATGTGCTTCCAATCCAGGCCAGCTGTTGGCTGTTGAATGCCTCAGACCAGAACTGGGTGCAATAATGTTCCAAGTTCACACAGCTGGTACATAACTGGACACGGTTTTGATCCGTAACAGACTCATCAGAGCTTAGCTTAAGAGTTTATTAACAGTTATTACAGTAGCCTCCATATGTTCATATGTGTGTGTTTCCCCCTCACCTATGCCTTCATTGCGGGAGTGCAGCAATTCCATGAGTGGGGCTGAGGCTCCCTCTGCATCAATGGTGTCTGCCGCTTCTTTATCCTGAGCCAACTCACACAGCACGCCCGCGGCCACTCTCTGAATATTCTCCACAGGGGAATACAGGAGCTGCAATAGAATGGAAACACACTTTATACATACACAGACTTACTGACTTACAACTAAAATCACATTAGTACGTCGTAATTCCATATGAAATTGACATAATCGTATCCCTAGAATGAATACTTAACAAACAGATAGTTTATATCACATTAAGTGGCCTATTAAAGATCTTAGCAAACTGGATTATTATATATCAGTAAGTATTGCCCTTTTACATCTTTCACATTGAACCACCATTTTGTGCTGGGCTGTGTGCTCCCTCAGAGATCAGCTGACAGGAAATAACTAACAGGAAGTAGTGGATCTAGAAGTTAGGAATTATACATGTGTATTTGCCTGGCACACCATAAATGGGGATTGCTGTAAGGGGGTTACCTGTAAATGGGGAACACGGCACTTCTAAAAATGATAAAATAAACAATTTTGTATCATATTAAGCGTAAGAGTGTGTTTCAACCCTTTGTCAGGGGCACATCCATTGGTATTTTTATGCAGGTGCCTCAAATGCATAAAATAAAATTGAAATTGTGGTTTATTTTTGCATATTTTGGAGTGTCCTGTTCCCCTTCTCTTGTGGTCAAAAATATCTGGCGTGCACCAGAACTACTGTACAGGAATCTGACCCCTTATCCGGAAACCCATTATCCAGAAAGTTCCGAATTACGGAAAGGCCGTCTCCCATAGACTCCATTTTAATCAAATAATTCACATTTTTAAAAATGATTGTAAGCTCTTTTGGGCAGGGCTCTCTTCACCTCTTGTATTGGTTATTGATTGCTTTATATGTTACTCTGTATGTCCAATGTATGGAACCCACTTATTGTACAGCGCTGCGGGGTATGTTCCAGGATTCTGGATAATGGGTCGCATACCTGTATTACTCTAACTGACCTCCAAGCTGTACTTCCATGAGTATTTTTTTGTTTAGAGCAAATAAATATTTTCCTCAAATCTGTCCCCAACTGGCCTTCAGGTTTTGCCCCCCAAATCAAGGCTTTAAGCCCCACCTCAGGCGCCTGTCAAAGTTTTGGAACTAATTTTCAGGAAGGGAATGGTTTACAAACAGAGCCAGGAAACAATACCCACAATTCAAAGTAAGGCATATATTAAAATGACGATGTCCAAGATTGATTTCAAACACAAGAGCTAAAATACATTATGCTACTGATATCAAGTGAGTTAATGGAGCCAATTAGCTGCCCTGATGACTAATTAATGAGAGACAGCATCCCCCTAAAGGCTCCCATTACATGAGCACACTGGGAATGCTGGGAATGCCGAGCATATAAATGACCTCTAGTTGCACTGGAAGCAGAGGAGCCCATTAGGCTTGCACCTTGGCTAACAGAAAGGGTCGTGGCCCTGGGGGTTAAGGTATGTGGAACTCACATCAAGCTAAAGCCATTACTGTGGGACTGAGATCCAAATCTGACGAGTCAGCAGAACTCTGAAAGCAGGTAGGAACGCTACAGCGCCAACGGCTTGGTTCTGCGCCATTAGGAATACACATCCTCCTTTATATTAACTCTTTCCAGGATATATAAGCCTCTGCTTATACAGATCATTTTTGTTATACATCACATATCTACTGGTTATTTCCAGAGATCACAAGTCCCCTATGATATAATGCAAAATCCCACAGAAATTGGGCCAAAGCCTGTGATCCTCAGTATAAGTATAGTATTCACACACACACATTATATTACAATATATATTTTAGATAGATGATAGGTAGATGATATTATATAATATAGACAGACAGACAGACAATAGATAGATAGATAGATAGATAGATAGATAGATAGATAGATAGATAGAAACTACCTGTTGGTGAAGTATTAGTTTTGGGGGGTATAGTTTTCCTTTAAGTACCTAAACCTTCATGATGAAGGGTAATTTGTAATCTTCATATTTAGGCAAAAATTGCTTTATGGAGCTCAAGAAATAAGAAATTTAACATTCTTGTTTCACACTGGAATCATTAAATTTGAATGGCCGGCTACATTTTCCAATAGAACAAACAATTGCGGGTCAGGAAAAAGCTCATGTTCTGCAGAGCAGGAAGTGAAGGGGAAAAGCCTATAAAGGAAACTGGCTTCCCTTACAGCATTGTATCCCTTGTTTGTGTGTTTAGGAGAAAGAATTCAGTTATAAAGTTCTGTTCATGGTGAAGAACTTTCATTTGTCACATGACACTGTGTGTATTTTAGCTAGGTCTAATCTATTTTATGATTTATTAATTAACAAACAAACAAACAAAGAGCAGGTAATGTCATTCCTTCTACAGCCAGCATGACTTTAACCCTTTATTTGCCGAGCACAAGCAGGATCACAGCAAGAGCTCTGACTAAAATAAAGGTGATCATTTACCATACAAAAGCTTAAGGCAGTGGTTTCCAGATTCTGGGGCAGTCCCCCTTCCCAAACTGGAATGAACTTTGAAGGTCAGTTCTTCTATACTACCCTCCCTTATATTATTATTAATACACTGCTATAAACTACGGGAGGGAGACCAAATGTTTAAACAGGGAGAAATAAATAAATATATAAATCTTTCTTCCTCCCAGGTGTCCCCTACGTGACTTATAGTTGGGAGCATGGGAAATGTGTAGTTCTGGAGAAAGTTCTGTACTGCTAATGTATGCCCAAGCCCAAAGGGGGTCTCACCTGAAAGACCAGAAGAACACGGTGGTGCTCATTTAACAGTACCCAAGGTTGGTGCTTTTTTTTTAAAGAAGAGCAGCGCCAGCCTAGGGTAACAGATACACAACTAGAATAAAAGAGGGAGTGTCTAGACAACTACCACTGATACCTTTACCTTTCCTTCTCCTTTAGAGAAGAACCATAAGGCTGGAGTTTTAGAGAAAGTTCTGTACTGCTAATGTATGCCACACAGGGCTGATTCTAAGGCAGCAGATAAATGCAGGGTGAGGATAAACTCCTACGCTGGCATCAGCCTTTCCCTGTGCCGGCACCTGGAGCAATTGCATTGGCCCGTGTGAGAGCATACTCACGTGCTTCTGTGCCAAAATCCACTCTGCGTGCCTGAACCCAGGCCAACACAATGGCTCCAGGTGCAGAGAAAGGCTAATGCCAGTGTAGGGACTGATTCTTGGCTTGCGTTTAGCCTAAGAGTCTGTAGACATCTGCTTAAGGACCATAGCACACAAGTGGCGAGTTGTCGTTGCAAAATGTGACAGTACTTACACCAAATAGCTTCTCCCTCACCAGGTGCAGTGTCCATGCTCTGTGTGGTTTTTTTTTAGCAATGAGCCATTGTCTATATGCACCAGAACTCACCTGTACAAACAGCGGGATGGTGTTTAGCTTGTAGATGTCCATACGGTTCACAGGATCCCTGGCAAGAATATGCAGAGCCCCAGTGCAACCTTCCACAATCTCTTCCATCTTCACTCCATCCTACAGAATAGGAAAATCAGTATTCTAGACAATTCAAAAACAAACTCTATTCTGAGAACATTTATGTCATAGACACCATATGTCAGAGAGAATGCCATCTAGTAAATGTCAGATCCACAGGGAAATTGATAACCTGTTGGCCGGTAGCAGTTCAGTCCTAGAGATGAATTAATAAATGGCACATCTTAAGGGTTGTGGATACTTTAAGACCCAGCTAAGAAATACTAAGCAATTACTTGGGCCACAATCGTTTTATGTAAAGAAATAATCTTTCTTGCCCTTTTTTTTTGTCTTCTGTAGGTAAGTAGAAAATGATGTTGGCTTCATATTTTACTGTAGTTATACACATTAAAATCAGGTTTTATGTTTTCCACAATATTTGGATTTATGCACAGGGGCACAATCTGATCAGTAAGTAGATGGGGAAGCCGATACGTCTCTCTTTGCTGCTTATTTATCTAGGAAAGCACCGAATCCAGGATTCGGCCTTTTTTAGCAGGATTCAGATTCAGCTGAATCCATGCCTCTAGCCAAAACCAAATCTTTAAAACTATGACTTTTAGCCATGTAAATACGGAAGTTGAACACCGAGCACACAGTTCTCTTTAGTCCTTCCTTGTAATAATTTGCAAACGCAAATTAGGATTTGGTTCAGTATTTGGCCAAGTCTTTCACAAAGGACTCCGCGTTCGGCCGAATCCCAAAACAGTGTATTTGGTGCATCCCTATAATTATCTACCTGAGCTGTGTGCATATCCAGAAAACTCCCTTTTTAAGCAAAAGCCTCTACATTAATAGGGATACATCAGGGACGTTTCGGATCCTAGTACCACCCTGAGGTGATGCCTACCCCTCCCTTGCCCTCCGTATTTAGGTTTTTTTGCGTCAGAGGGGGCTGCAATATCACACTCTGCACTACAAGAGCTGAAATTCCATCTGAGGAAAAAAAAATTGGAATTTCAACTCCTGGACGTTACCAGGAGTAGGTTTTTGCAGCCCCCTGTAATTTCAGGAGGGCTGTCGCCGGAGGAGAATTTATTTACTTGCCTAATGAGAGCAGCACCCCTGGGATACATTGAAGTTTAGTCTTCCCCATGGGGCTATGCATTTTGGAAATGATGAGGAGGAATTCTCACCGTGTAGGGTTGCTGTGCCCCGGAAGCTGCATGCCTCTGTGCATCTTGGTGAGCTTTAACCAGCAGCTGGACTAGCCTGGGAATGACACCTGCATCGTATAAGGGAGCATGATTGGCTGGACAAAGGGCCAAGTTCCGGATCAAGCCGATGGTTGCCTGTAAGCGAGAAGATAGGATTATTATAAGAAAGATACCATAATGTGGATATGGCACAACCGAAAAGACCAGAGCATATGTGTACCTTGACCAGTGGCCACTGGTATGGTGGGTTGAGAAGTTTCACAATGGCAGGGATGCCGTAGTGCAGTCGCACTGAATTCTGAGCCACCTCTGCGTCTTGGTGGCGACTGGTCAGGTGACGCAGGGCACAGACAGCAGGCTCTGCAATGTCATCCTTGTCACTCGCACGAAGGATGGTGTGAATCAGAGACTCAACCCCGTTGCTCTGCGTCACGAGAGTCTTGTTGCGACCGTTGTTGCAGGTGAGGTTGGACAATGTGCCAGTGGCACAGGTGAGGACGTTTACATCATCAGAACTCAGCTGGTTCACCAGGATCTTTAGAACGTTATCCAGGCCCTCCTGCAAGTCCAATACAATAGATGTTAGCACTGAGCAGAACTGTATCTTTTAACTACTGGAGCAGATGCTTGGCAACTACAGAATCCCTTGCACCAACAATCAATCAGCAAATGAATCCCATGACACTTTGCAGGACTGCAGTACCCAAAACACTCAGTAAAAACTCCCAGCATGGTAGCACAATGGCTGGCTTGCAGTGCCAAGGTCCTAAGTTCAATTCCAACCAGGGCACTGTAAGGGGTTTATGTTTGGCCCAATCCCTGCACAGATTTCCCAACACACTCAATTTCCGGTTACACAGAAAGCCCAGGGAAGACTGAATCTCTCCCACTGGGGTTTTAAACACAGCAAGGGCAAGTATGCTGATTGGGTTCCCAAATGCAGACTGGTTTTACCCTTATAGGAGCTTATTAGTGTTATCATTAACATTAAAACATACAAGCAGGTAAATTGGCTCCTGATAAAAGTGACCATCATGTGTGTAAATGTAATCTATGTAATGTAATAGGAACCTTAGATTGTAAGTTCCTGTGGGGCAGGAACAGAAGGGAATGGGATAGGGATCTAAGATTGTAAGTTCCTGTGGGGCAGGGACTGATGGGAATGTGACAGGGACCTTAGATTGTAAGCTCACTGGGGCAGGGACTGATGGGAATGGGATAGGGACCTTAGATTGTAAGCTCCACTGGGGCAGGGACTGATGGGAATGTGATAGGGACCTTAGATTGTAAGCTCACTGGGGCAGGGACTGATGGGAATGGGATAGGGACCTTAGATTGTAAGCTCACTGGGGCAGGGACTGATGGGAATGTGACAGGGACCTTAGATTGTAAGCTCCACTGGGGCAGGGACTGATGGGAATGTGATAGGGACCTTAGATTGTAAGCTTACTGGGGCAGGGACTGATGGGAATGTGATAGGGACCTTGGGTTGTAAGCTTACTGGGGCAGGGACTGATGGGAATGTGATAGGGACCTTAGATTGTAAGCTCACTGGGGCAGGGACTGATGGGAATGTGATAGGGACCTTAGATTGTAAGCTTACTGGGGCAGGGACTGATGGGAATGTGATAGGGACCTTAGATTGTAAGCTTACTGGGGCAGGGGCTGATGGGAATGTGATAGGGACCTTGGGTTGTAAGCTCACTGGGGCAGGGACTGATGGAAATTTTTCAGAATGTCAGCACTATATAAGTAAAGATTAACATATTTAGTCTTCAGTTTGTAATTATTTTTACTGCCAATTTGAGTTCTTTTTTTTTGCTCCACAGCTCTTAGGATTGGAATTTAGTCACTTAATTGCTAGAACTTAATTACCTAATTGCTAGTATTTAATTGAAAAGTCTTCTTTTATATCATCTGCACCCGATGAAAAATCTGAAATATGTAGTACTGTGCAACTCTAAATATAACTATGTGCCTATTTTAATTCTCCTACTCCTACCTTTGGCCTTCGACATTGTGTAACTGGCTTGGAAGGAGCAGAATAGGAGTAATTAATCAAAATGACCAAGAAATGCAGTGTTTGAAAGATGTTATAGAATGCCCTATTCCTAGAAACCATACTATTGTCCTTTATTGGTTTTTTTATAGTTTAATTATTTGCCTTCCTCTTCTATATCTTTCCAGCTTTCAAATGGGGGTCCCTGACCCCGGCAGTCAAAAACGATTGCCCTGTAAGGCTACAATTTTATTATTTTTACTTTTTATTCCTTATCTTTCTATTCAGCCCCACATTCCATTCTCGAATTCAACCCTCTGCCTCGTTGCTAAGATAAACAAGACCCTAGCAACCGCATAGCTGCTGAAATTCCAAACTGGAGAGCTGCTGAACAAAAAGCTAAAGAACTGAAAAACTACCAGCTTTTCTCCCTTAAGAGTTATACTATGAATGGGAGGAGGCCTCGGCAATGTAATGAGAATAAGAACATCCTGAGTACTGAGTGAATAAAATGTAATGTTTAACAAGTTCATGACGTGCTGGATAAGTGGGCAGAGAGCCCTTCCAGAATGCCGAGGTGTGGCAGGTAATTATACGACAAACCTCAATAGTCATCACAAGGCCTTCTCACTTGGGTGTGTGTAACATCTCGCAACTGTACACGCCTGTGTTTTCCTTAATTGCAACTCAGAAAGCTCTTCCGAAACTTGTCTTGGAAAGGGAAAACACACCCATTTTATAGGGATTGGACTATGCCCATTTTGTAAAGATATTCCCTACCAAGCCGTGCTTTTATGGCTTATTCTCTCAAGGACACCTAATAAATGCTAAAAGTGCAAGTAACAGCAAAAAAATACTTTATATACATTGTAAACTGGTCATAAATGCCCATACACCCCAAACTATAGGCCTAACAATATACATATGCCACTGGGTAATCCTAAATAGAAAACTGCCATTTTAAGTACTAAAGGCCGCCCCCCTGGGATCATAGGATTCACGGTGCACACAAACAAACCAAGGCACACATACATGTTAGGCCACAACAGCCAATGAATGGACAGAGTTCTGCATTTTACTTCCACACTATTTCCTGTTAGTTAGAGTTAGAGCTGCATTATTTCCTGTCAGCTGATCTCTGAGGGAGCACACAGCCCAGCACAAAATGGCGGCTCAAAGGAAAACATGTAAAAGGGCAATATTTACTGATATAAGATTCTTTAATAGACTACTTTATATGATATAAACTATCTGTTGGTTAAGTATTCATTCTGGGGGGTATAGTTCTCCTTTAAAAGCCCCTGCAGCCACAAATAAGTTTTTTTATATAACACAACAAGGCCTACATGCAGCCCTTTTATGTGCAGTTATGGGCCTATAAACACCAGCTTTACAACGGGTATACATCTCTTTAAAAGTTCTGTACTTTCCACTGAAGCCATAAATGGGCCTGCGCTTACTTGACGCAAGTGAAGACAGATGAATTTCCTGAGTCAATACAAGGTGCAGGAAAGGGATACACACAGGCCCCGAGCTCACAGGAAGGCCACGCAGGCTGCCACGGGGAATAACATTCACACAGAACCGACAAATATGTTTTTTCAGTCTATTTCTTATTGTCGAGCGTAGTGTTGTGAAAAGACTGCCAATAAGAATGCAACCCAGCCTGGCCGGCAGATTCCCATTTTATGAGACGGGCGGAGTAGAGGCTTATCGAGGCCAATCAATCACTGAACATTTCTAAGAATTCTCAATCAATAAGTGGCACACCCTGACACTAAAAAAACGACTGGAAGAGGACAGTTACAGTCTGGACAGACAGACAAGGATAACCAGATATTTTGTCCCCCCTGGGGGTGCCATACATGCCCTGGCAGTATAACCAAAACTCACTGGATCCCCTGGGATCTGGTTATTAATCCAAGGGGAAAACAATGGCACAGCATAGAGATGGGATAATCCAAGACCACAGGAGAGCGTCCCATTCAGAAACAATGAGCAGGGTGCACAATATACCCTGTTTAGTTTTAGTATGTTATAGGATAGCCAATTCTAGGCAACTTTTCAATTGGTCTTCATTATTTATATGTATTGTTTTTGAATTATTTGCCTTATTCTTCTAATCCTTTGCAGCTTTCCAACAGAAGGTCACAGACCCCGGCAGCCAAAAAAAGATTGCATTGTGCAACCAGTTTTAGTTATTGCTACTTTTTAGTACTTATTTTTCTATCCAAGTCCACCCCTATTCATCTATCAGCCCCCATTCAAACCACACCCTGGTTGCTAAGGTAATTTGGATCCTAGCAACCAAATAGCTGCTGAAACTCCAAACGGGAGAGCGGCTGAACAAAAACTGAAATAAAAAAAAAAAAACAATAAAAAATGAAGACCAACTGCAAATTGTCTCAGAATATCACACTCTACATCCTACTAAAAGTAAACTCAAAAGGTGAGCAAGCCCTAACAGAATGCCTGAGCCAGGCACATAGCAGTGGCATTCCATGGGCAGAACACCTTTCCTTACGGCTGTGCCCATTATGCCTACAGCCAAAGGCCAGACCAGAGCTGCCGCAGGAGGCAGAGAGAAATCGGTTGTATTTCCCCAGTAGGACAGTCTGGTCGCCACCCTTCCCTGAAGCAACCTTCTATTCTCCCAGCCTATCTCACCACACCTTGTGCTTTTGTTCCAAGAACCCTGATTCAGCACCGATCATCTCTCATAGCCAAGCAATGCAGATTAAACGTACAAACTATGCTAAAGTAGACTGTACCCTGTCCTTGAATGTTTGTGCATTTTTTATGAGTCAATATATTGAGATACACTGAATTTTAGAGGTAACATACATATAACTATTCTTGAAAGGAGATCGGTTTACTGCATTCCCTAAATGAATCTGGTGTTCTCATAAAAGCAGCTCCAACTCACATAAACATTACATTCAGATAAATACGGCTACCTAAAATGTTAACGTCATATAAATGCAACTAACAGGGTATATTTTACCAGCTTGTCCTCAAATCTACAGAGAAAAATAAATTCCTGTTAAGGCCACTGTTGGCCAAAGCATTTCATTCATGTCAAAAGGGTTGATGTGATCGGTTATGACTTGTTCAGGTAAAAAGCCAGCCAGAGAGGGGCACGAGGGCCAGAGAGGGGCACGAGGGCCAGAGAGGGGCACGAGGGCCAGAGAGGGGCACGAGGGCCAGAGAGGGGCACGAGGGCCAGACACAGGCAGTGTGGGAATTGCTGAATAAGTGCCTAACTGATGAACTGGTATAACAATGTAAAGCTCTGTAGAAATGTCTTTCCCCATAACAAGCGTTTCCCAAGAGCCCACCTGTTTAGTGGCCACATCAGAGAGATTCCTTAATGTCCACAGGCAGTTCTGTACAAGTCTTGGGCTGTTGCTGGTCAGATGTTTCCCCAGTGCTTGCATTCCACCTGTAGGGAAGAGAATGGATTACACACAACCTGAAGGGGCAGAGATAAAAGGCACACCTGGCAGCAAAGGTATAGGGTTGGTCATAAACTAAAGCTCTGAAATGTCTCATAAAAGGCAGCTACAGCTTTAGTGTGAAATGAAATCATTTCAGCCAATAGCAGCAGATTGATTATTTGTTGAATTAACAGAAATGGGGGGGGGGCATTGATGTGCAGCTGGGTGGTAGGGAGGCAGTTTATGTTTAGGGGCAGGATATGACAGATATGTTGGTATACAATCAAAATAATATGGCTAATGTCACACCAGGAGATATGGCAGGACCCTACATTGGCCGAGCCTCATTCAACTGTAACAAGGTTTGGGAGAGCCACAAAAGCATGAAAATAGTATCCTGATGATTGCCAGTCAACACAGGCCTACAAAATAGCCAATCTGTGGGTTCTGGCAATTGACAGGGGGGCTGCTGTAAGATGCCATAGGCAGTCACTATTTATTGGGCCAGAGGGGGGCTGTTTGTGTACTTGAAATGCCAGGGCCTATTTTGAGTCCCAGTTAGGCTAATGCCACACAAGGCGTATATCGGCTACATGTGCCTGCACCCGAGCGTAATCCATTCATTCGGGTGCAGGCACATGTAGGAGGCACTTTTCCACTTGCTGAAAATATCCGCCCTACGCCTGGTGTGGCATTAGCCTTAAGGCCTAATCTAGACTGTCAACCAGCAAGAGGCAGTGAACTTGGTCTTTACGCCTCCAAAAATGAATTTCTGCTCTGGGGCCCCTGGGAGCAACATAAAAAGAGGTATGGAGCAACATATTGCTCTTAATTCAGTGGTTAGGGGTTCACTAGCCTACCTTATAGCCACAAAAAGTGGTGGGGGACACGAGAGGACTACATGGGCTAAACACAGGACACAGTGTTCAAATAGCAACATTATATTATGGGCTGTGCAATGCAGCCTTTCCTAACTGCCTTAACCACCCACCCAGTTTGTCTGGGTTTGTAAGGGAGGAGGAATCATTTCAGGCAAGCTATGGCAGGCCAAATACAGTACGTGCTCCACGTGGAGCAAAGTCGTTAATGAAAAACTTTGCTCCATCTTCCACAGGTAACGTGTTCAGCTTGTACCCGGGGTCCACCATCAACCAATTGCTAGTGAAGAATGTAACCCCCCCTGGGGGAAGCCTCCTGCTAAGGACCAGTCAGAATAGGGCAAAGGCATAACCCTCAATTACACCTGTATAGGAAAGGCCTTAAAGGACAAGTCAACCCAAAAAAAAATGATAATTTTTGCTAATAAAAGGCAACAAATTCATACTGGAAAGTTGCTGAGAATTATATTTAAACAAAAAAAAATAATTGTAGATGTAATTGCTACTGAAAGAAGCATTTGCTTAATTCCTGCATTTGTTACAAACACTGCTTCTAATAGCAATTATATATACAAATAACTCAAAAACCATTAGGTTTTCTTCTTAAATTAGGCCAGAAATTTTATTTTTGGGTTGACTTGTCCTTTAATGTGCATATTGTTAGTTTGGTTTAGGAAATTCTTCCTCGATCTAGAGTTGATGTTGATAACAAATGACACACGGTACAAGACTAAGGGGCCAAGGCGCACACTCCCCAAGAGCAATACAGTGAAATGTGCAGCGAGGAACATAACAGAGAATGACAAGTCATAATGGAATGATATAAATGGAGACTGGAGGGGGAAGTCGACTCATTGTACTTACCGGCTTCCACAATGGCTGGTTTATTGCTGGGACACACAGACAATACTTTTAGCACCCGGCTTGTGGTCCACAGAAGCTTCTCGTAATTGTAGTTCCTCATGATCTGAACCAACCCTTGAGGTCCTCCATTGGCCAATATAATTAGCTGTGAAGACAGAAAAGGGTTTCTCTTAAAGGGGTGGTTCACCTTCAGTAGTATGTTATAGAATGGCCTATTCTTAGCAACTTTTCAACTGGTCTTATTTTAGTTTTTATAATTATTTGCATTTCTCCTTTGCCTCTATTGGTCTCCGGAGCCACAATTGTAATTGCCATTGTTAATTTTTATTACTAATCTTCCTATTTAGAACGTATCTTATTCATCGAGAGTCTCGCCATCAAACCACTGCCTGGTTGCTAGGATAAAACAGACCATAGCAGCCAACTGGAGACCTGCTGAACAAAGTGCTGAATAACTGAAACTAAAATGAAGACCAATTGCAAATTGTCTAATATTAAAGTCTACATCATACTAAAAATTCATTTAAAAGGTAAACTACACTTTTAAGGCTGGTCATAAACAGAAATATCCGCTCATTAGGCCATGTCACTGAACAACCAAGTGGTAGATATACATAGACGCGTCCATAAAGAACTTTCCACCGCGCCAGATTCATATCTAAATGAGCCCTGATCCCATATGGCTTGGATCCTTTTTGAAATCCAATGTGGGTCAGTGAATAATGCGACTTAAATATCTCTCACTTTAGAGAAGGGATATTGTATTCGCTAAAGGAAATTTAAGCATTAATCCTCGCTGCTTCAGCTTCTCATAAGATTAATATCTTCAGCATGAAAACATGAAGCCTCTGGTCAAAAATCAATTCTAGCCTGCACAGTGGATGTATCAGATTTAACAGATAATGACGCCTACACTTATGCTGAAGTGCAACAAAAAAAATACAGAAAAACCGAATATTCAGGCAGCCGGTGTCAGAACTTAATTCAGGTTAACTTGCCCTTTGGCAGCGGTTTAATTACTTCCTTCGCAAATTAAATCTGATAACTGTCCCCTGAGAGCAACGGTTACCAGCATGCTCTTATTTGAACCGAATTCAAGGAAATCTGGGAGATAAAATTTCCAATACTCTTGTTACTTTCAAAAGTAGGTCAATGGCCCAGCCTACAGGAACGGAGATATTGCCAGGTTCAGTAATGATATGAATTACAGTATTTTTCTACAGCGGTTTTATGGTCCTTTGAAAGCGCTGGGCAGGTTTGTTTCTTACCTTGCTCTCCTGATTTCCATAGGCCAAGAGCTGAAGGCAGTCTGTAGTGATGGCCAAGAATTTGGGGTTATTCTTATTAAGCAAAGGCACCATCTTCTGGAGACCATCTGCCAGACGCACTGCCATCTTTGCCCCTTCCTGGTAGAGCAGCAGGTTGTGCAAGGTGGTGATGGCATAGAATAACACGGATTCTACTGGAGAACTAAATATAAAAAAAAGAAAACAATATGAGAGGTTAGTATAGGGCATTGATATTACCTATAGGTAACCCATCCCCAACAGATACCCACTTGTAAAGGAGAAGGAAAGGCATTTTGGAATTTTATTGCCAATAGATTAGCCACAATAGTGCAAGCTAGAACGCTATATTTATTCTGCAGAAAGCTTTACCATACCCGAGTTAAAAGCCCTAGAAGCTCCCTCTGTTTGTTTAAGATAGCAGCTGCCATTTTAGCTTCCTGCTGCTGCTCTGGCTGCTGGTAGCTCAGATTACAGAACAGTTGGGAGGGGAACAAAGATGAGATGGGAGGGGGAGTGAGAGGATCAAATGGAGCAGACTCGTGCCATACCCTGAAGGATTTTTCCAAGAGCAGGAAGTCTGACACAGAAGATCATGTATACAGAATAAAAAGAAAGAAATTCTGTGTTTCTTTTCGCTAAGGACTCAGAGCAGCATTTCTGTGAGTGTATGGCTGTGTTTACATAGACGTTTCTGATAAAGCTCACTTAGTTTCTACCTTTCCTTCTCCTTTACGAGGCAAATAACGGCAAACTCAATACACCAGTTTCTCAATTTGCCTTAGGTGGTAGTGCCCCAAAGTTACCCCCTTCCCATCCCGCTGGGGTAAGAATCGCCCCTGGGCACCAGTACCTGAGCATGCGCACAAGTGCAGGGATGCCGCCGGATTTGAAGATAGAGAGAAGCCCCTCGCGGTGGTGGGACAGATTGTGCAGGATGCTGGTGGTACAGCGAGCGGTGTCCATGTCACTTGTGTGCTGCATGGTGCGAACTACAGCGGCAACAATCTGCGGGGACTGCATCAGGGCTTTGCGGGATGCCTCTTTCTTGGACAGCTGGTTTACAATCATGGAAGCCTTGTTCACCACCATCTGAGGGAAAGAAAAGAAGTCATAGTCAGATTTATATATATATATATATACTGCATTATATATTATAATCTGTAAAGGTTTAATATACACACATTCAAGCACAACAAAAATATATTTCCTGAGCTTCTCCTCTTTAAAGGGGAACTCCGGCTTCCGAACCTAAATGTGTTAAAGAGTCCCACACAGCACAGAAACCCTTTAATATCCCTATCCCTGTAAACTGTTCCTTCAAACAATAGGAATAAATACCATTTTTATATGCTGAAATCCAGCTGCAAAACTGTTCTTCTCTTTCTGCATCATCTGAAATCCTGGCAGGGGAGGAGGGACTAAAACACTGATGTTACAAATTGTAACAACTTCTCCACAGCTTACAGACAGCATGTAAGGACTACATAACCCACAATGCATTGCACTGGGATGTTCCTTTCCTTATTGACATCACGTGTGCAGCAGGGAATTGTGGGATTGGGAGGAGGCAGGCCAAGGACAGGCGACTGTAACATTTTATCTCAAAGTAGTCAGCCAAATCAGCAGGGAAACAGGGGGCGGGGCTTCCAAACCATATTATTACAAACCAAATTATGTTTACTTTTCAAAGAGCTTGTATTTGGGTGGAGTTCCCCTTTAAGAAGTTGGAGAAAACAGGAAAAAGCTTCAGTCTTTCAGAACGAGAATGACAGACTCATATCAGACTTAATACCCTGCTATAAGGATAGCTAGAAGCTCAGCCATAAAGCATGTCATGACTGCAGTGCTGTGAGAGGAAGGGAGCAGGCAAAGGCACTTTTAATATTCTTCACAGTTCAATGACAAATTACATTTTCAGACCTTTTCCCCACCTTACCCCAACCTTTATACACTGCATTCAAGCTTCTCCTCCATTGTGCTGGATCCCGGGGTAGGATCACTGCAATATTCCATTATATATGCCAATACATTACTTGCGAGATGCCCTTACCGGATCCTCATCATTAAGTAGCTTTGTCAGTTCCGGAATGGCGCGGGTGGCCAGCTCAGCATCATCCTGGTAGTTGATAAGGTGGATGATGGCAGATTTCAACATTTGGGAGGGTTCCGCCAGTTTCTGCACGTTGGTTTGCTGCCCTTCTATCTGGGTAGTCAGAAGGTACGAGTGATCTTCCACCGTCTCTGGGTACATTGCTGCTCGGACGCGCTGGGCTCGAGTCATGTTTATCTGGGCGTCCATGTCTGAAAAGAGAAGATAAATGAGAATTGGGTCGATTTCTCCAACTATTTCATTTGCCAAGTTATCAGGTCATTTTTTTTTCCAAGCAACCATTCCTATCATCTCCTCTAGGTAAATCACAATACCTAGAGCAGACGTTCAAGTTTATTGGGCCAGTACCGGCATGGCTACGCAGTTCCAGTTCAGGTCAATGGAAAGCCAAGATATTTATTTCAGCCATTGGGTGCCATCAGATATATAGAATACAGATAGATGATCTCTCATATATGCAACTGCCAGGGCAAGCCCATCCCAAGCATGAAGGGTGCAGCTTTCTAATCAGAGGGTGTTTTAAAAGGCACGGCTAGAATTTTTTTATATTACATTTTTTAACTTTAATATGAAAAATAAAGCAACTGCCCTTAAAGAAGAAGGAAAGGCTAAATCATTTGGGGGTGCCAAAATGTTAACAGGAGCACAGGCTGGGGCGTGTCAGGTAAGCGATTACAGTCACTGAGGGCAGGGTTGGACTGGGAAAGTGCAGACCCACCGTGGCTGCCACCCCAGGGGCCCCACACACCTCCCGCTGCTTGTACACGCCCCTCACAGGGGCCCTGTCCATCCCTAAAGCATGTATAAGTAGATGCAATCATTCAGAGGAGGGAGGCAGCTGGGATCGGATCTGGGTCGACAGGAGTATATTTCCCAGTGTCCCGCCAGCCCTGTCCGACTCTGACTGGGGGGGGGGGGTCTAACATTTTTTATTAGAAACATTAACATTATTATTTTGTTCCATTTATATTGTGGATCATTCAAAAATGACTTGCTCTGTGGGACTGGCATAGCTGCACACTGCACTGTATGGGCGATACAGCTAACGAGGCTGTTCCCACCAAGGCGCCGGACATGATTCCAAGTGATCGTGTTGCACATATCCAATGAGAGAGATCCCTGGGCCCAATACATTATAGGTGGCATTTCATGCAGCTAAGTGGCATGCACAATACCGAAGGGAAAAGATCCATATTGCGCAGCTATTTTTCCAGCACAGAGCAACTCACCATCATACATCATAGCAGTCAATCTCACTTCTAAACAAACAACAGCTTCCCCTGAGAAACATCAGAATAACTCCTTGGAAGCAGGCCCAGACTGACAGTCAGGAATCTCTGCCAATGCCAGAGGGGCGGCTGGGAGCTGCCATAGTCTGGCGCTTTATATGCGGCTGTTTGGACCTTTGTGTACTTGAAATACCAGGGCCGACTTTGCATCTCAGTTCAGACCTGCTGGGTCAGATCGAATCCATCGGACTAAGTAAAGAGGTTTTGGGACCCGGCCGGCACACTAATGTCTAACAGAAAGCAAACTTGATTTGCATTCCGACTGCCACCTTCCAGCTCTTGTGCAGACGATTATTTGGCCCACGTCATCCATACATCTGTCGCTTGGATAATAGCTGGCAGTGAGTGTGTGGGGAGTTCAAGTTCAATACCACCTGGAAACCACATCTTAAACATTTCCTTCAAGGCTGATTGAAACTGAATAGCAGAGCAATACAAAAGAACTCATTAAGCACTTGTAGCAAAGGGCTAACAGGGACCCTCTGGCTTCATTAAGCCTGGAGCGAGCATCATGGGAAACCCTCATTAGTCTCAAGTCATCTTTTTAGAAGATTGCTTAAATATGCTGTATGCAAGCGCGAGGCAACAATGGAGTCTTTCTTCGCTGGTCCAAGGACGGGATCATTGCCACGCCAGGGCTGCCAGCCAAGCAAGGAGGAAATGTTACAGTTTCCTCTTGGAAATTCACATGGCCCGAATCTGCTATCGGTGCACATACACAAACAATAGTTAGAAGTACTGGCAGAGTTTACTCCCCCGTAGAGCTGTGAAGCAACACTGAATTTATAAAGCCCCTTATAATGCCAGAGCAGTGTTTAAAGGGCAAGTAAACCCCTCACACAAAAATGTAGTGAACAGTCTCTTTGCAATCTTTAAACACCTGTCACTCCGGCTGTTTAAAGGTTAATAGTAAAGCTGTAGCATCCCCTTAATCATTTGGGTTTCCTTCTCCTCCTTTAACCCACTCAGCCCCTTCCCTTAGGAATTTACTTTGGCTGTTGGCTACTGAGCGTGCTCAGTTCAGATTGCTAAACACACCCTCTGGTTCCCACAGAAACTTTGCTCTAGCTGTCGGATTCTATTTTTTTTCTTCTAACTTCCTGATCTGAGCTCAGCTTAAACATATATATATATATATATATATACACACACACACACACACATACACTTAGATTGTAAGCTCTACGGGGCAGGGACCTACTTCTTACTGTGTCTCATACCACATGGCACTTATATATATATTTATTGTATTTATTTATTGTATCACTTGTCCTCCCTGTGTGTAATTTTGTATTCTAAGATTGTACAGCGCTGCGCACCCTTGTGGCGCTTTATAAATAAAGTCATACATACATATACATACATACATACATACATACATACAATACAGTGCTCAGTCCAAGTGGAAGTAAGTTCTGCCTGTGTAAGCCTGCATTCTTCACTGCATAAATTTGCAGTAAATGAAGACATGGCAGAGGGAAAATGGCCGCTGGGTGAATGCTGCTTTTTGTTTAAAGAAAATGTAATGGCACAAAGAGAGGGGATTCAGTACAAAGGATGCCACTTGGGTTGGGGGAAAGTAAAGAGGTTTACTTAGCATCCCCTTAATCATTTGGGTTTCCTTCTCCTCCTTTAACCCCTTCAGCCCCTTCCCTTAGGAATTTACTTTGGCTGTTGGCTACTGAGCGTGCTCAGTTCAGATTGCTAAACACACCCTCTGGTTCCCACAGAAACTTTGCTCTAGCTGTCGGATTCTATTTTTTTTCTTCTAAGTTCCTGATTTGAGCTTAGCTTAACCAATACAGTGCTCAGTCCAAGCGGAAGTAAGTTCTGCCTGTGTAAGCCTGCATTCTTCATTGCATAAACTTGCAGTAAATGAAGATGTGTCAGAGGGAAAATGGCTGCTGCGTGAAAGACGCTTTTTGTTTAAAGAAAATGTAATGGCACAAAAAGAGGGGATTCAGTACAAAGGATGCCACTTGGGTGGGGGGGAAATGTTCTCAACTTATATACATGTTAGGGAAGTGTAGGCTTTATATGCCCTTTAACTTTCCCACTGGAATACCAAGGAGACTCCTGGTGGGCCCAGGAGTCAATGGACCCTCCTAACACCCAGCCGTTTGTCCATTTGTAAAACTGTACCTGGGGTCTGCTGCTGTGTGTACGTCGTGGTTTTAACAGTGTAACTGCCGGGGTAGGCGTGGCTGTCGTCCTCGATGACCATTTTCCCGTTTAACGATGGAGACGCTGTGTTTATTCCAGAATTGATGCCCGAGTCGTAAGTGTAGGTTTTCTGCCACTCTGTGACTTTTATTGGCACTTCCACTACATCCACCAAATCCATTCTACTTCTGTGGAAAGAACATTGAGTAGGGATTAGCGAACTACTGAAGGATTAGCTATCACCATTTCATTCTTTCCCACAACAAATCAGGCATGAACTTTAAGTGTGATACAGACATGGACAATTTGCAATTGGTCCTCATTTTTTATTTTTTTTGTGGTTTTTCAGTTATTTAGAATTTTGTTTAGCGGGTCTCTGGTTTGGAAATTCAGCTGCTGTCTTATTTACCCAGTAACCAGATAGTTAGTGGTTTGAATGAGAGACTGGAATATGAATAGAAGAGGGTCTAAATAGGAAGATGAGGAATTAAAAGTATCGATAGCAATAAAATTGTAGCCTCACAGAGCAATAGTTTTTTGGCTTCAGGGGTCAGTGACCCCCATTTGGAAAGAGGCAGAAGAGGAAGGCAAATAATTAAAAACAAACAATAATAGAAACCAGTTACTAGGAAAAGGCCTTTATATAACATATTAAGATTTAACGTAAAAGTTGAACCACCCCTTTAATAGTGCATCTCTTTTAATATACGTCTGCCTCTCCTACACCTTTGGTAAGGTGCTGTTACACGGGGTGCTTTATTGCCCGGTGGGTTATCTCCTCTCCCCTGGGTGATGCAGCACCTAAATACAAAGCGCCCCCCTATAAACCAATAATGGGCCTTATAAACTGCCCAATGACAATGCAATAATGACCTATCACAATCAGCCTAATACAGTGCCTTACTGCAGTAAAAAATCTCATTGCAGGTATGGGATCCATTATCCGGAAACCCATTATGCAGAGAGTTCCAAATTACGGAAAGGCCATCTCCCATAGACTCCATTATAAGCAAATAATTTCAATTTTATAAAATGGGTTTTCTTTTTCTCTGTAATAATAAAACGGAATCTTGTACTTGATCCCAACTAAGATATAATTACCCCTTATTGGGGCAGAACAGCCCTATTGGGTTTATTTCATGGTTAAATGATTCCCTTTTCTCTGTAATAATAAAACAGTACCTGTACTTGATCCCAACTAAGATATAATTACCCCTTATTGGGGCAGAACAGCCCTATTGGGTTTATTTCATGGTTAAATGATTCCCTTTTCTCTGTAATAATAAAACAGTACCTGTACTTGATCCCAACTAAGATATAATTACCCCTTATTGGGGCAGAACAGCCCTATTGGGTTTTTTAATGGTTAAATGATTCCCTTTTCTCTGTAATAATAAAACAGTACCTGTACTTGATCCCAACTAAGATATAATTACCCCTTATTGGGGCAGAACAGCCCTATTGGGTTTATTTAATGGTTAAATGATTCCCTTTTCTCTGTAATAATAAAACAGTACCTGTACTTGATCCCAACTATGATATAATTACCCCTTACTGGAGGTAAAACAATCCTATTGGGTTTATTTAATATTTTAATTATTTTTAGCAGACTTAAGTTATGGAGATCCAAATTATGGAAAGATCCCTTATCCAGAAAACCCCAGGTCCTGAGCATTCTGGATAACAGGTCCCATACCTGTAATACGATGCACAAGAAATGCAAGAAGAGAAGAGCGGAATCAAGCCTGCCAGTGATATTTGCGGATGATTTACATTCCGTGACGGTTTGCCACAGGCAGTTATTATGATGGCTCATTTTACAGTTCATTTGCTACAAATTTTCTTGTAAGACAATTGTACTAATCAGCCATGTATGTAAATGTATTTATTTAGCGCTACTTATGTATGCAGCGCCGTACAGCGGAATAATAAGAAATGAAACACACAGCTCAGAGCGCAGATGACATTCGTTACCCATGAATATTGCTCTGATACTGCCCCCGTGGATGCCAAACAAGCAGGGATTCGATATATAAGTGACCGCGGCTATAAATGGAAAATAAGCCCTATCTGTCTGTAGTAAGTGTGGGGGTGGGAGTATTCTATAGAATATATGAATTAGTATTTGAGCAGTAAATTCCAATTACAGGTATGGGATCAGTTATCTGGAAACCAGTTATCCAAAAAGCTTAAAATTACGGGATGGCCACCTCCCACCGACTCCATTATAAGCAAATAATTCAGATTTTTGAGACTGATTTCCTTTTTCTCTGTAATGATAAATACAGGCCCGGACTGGCAATCTGTATGTTCTGGTAAATGCCAGAGGGGCTGCTGTCAGATGCCATAGGGAGTCACTATTTATTGGGCGGCTGGGGGGGGCTGTTTGTGCCTCTGGGTTCTGCTGATAACAGGGGGGCTGTAAGATGCCATAGACAGTCACTATTTATTGGGCTGGGGGCTCTTTGAGCTTCTGCCAGGGCATATTTTGTATCCTAGTCCAGACCTGACTAAAAAACAGTACCTTGTCCAGAATGCTCTGGACCGGAGGTTTTCCAGATCAGGAATCTTTCTGTAATTTGGATCCCCATACCTTAAGTCTTCTAAAAAAATTAAACATAAAATAAATCCAATAGGACTGTTCTGCCCCCAATAAGGGGTAATTATATCTTAGTTGGGATCAAGTACAGGTACTGTTTTATTATTACAGAGAAAAGGGAATCATTTAACCATGAAATAAACCCAATAGGGCTGTTCTGCCCCAATAAGGGGTAATTATATCTTAGTTGGGATCAAGTACAGGTACTGTTTTATTATTACAGAGAAAAGGGAATCATTTAACCATTAAATAAACCCAATAGGGCTGTTCTGCCCCCAATAAGGGGTAATTATATCTTAGTTGGGATCAAGTACAGGTACTGTTTTATTATTACAGAGAAAAGGGAATCATTTAACCATGAAATAAACCCAATAGGGCTGTTCTGCCCCAATAAGGGGTAATTATATCTTAGTTGGGATCAAGTACAGGTACTGTTTTATTATTACAGAGAAAAGGGAATCATTTTTAAAAATTAGAATTATTTGTTTATAATTGAGTATATGGGAGATGGCCTTTTTGGATAATGGGTTTCCGGATATACAGATACCTGTATATAGCCTTTAATATTCAGACTGCTGTTGCAGATGCACGTGCCTTTAGAGTACGGTGATCTTTACGTAGTCAAACCCAAAGGTGGAAATGTATAATGCAGGACACAGCTGCCCTGGAAATTAATTAAGAGGGGAAAGCCATTGTCCACATTAGTGTTTCAGATTGTAGCAGCAGATTGACAGGATGTGTTACATAAAAGCCAATACCCCCCCCCCCCCCCCCATCAAGCAGCTGCCCTATGACCGGCCAATGCTTAATTAGCGATGGACTCCCTAGTAAAAGCCAGGGGGCATATTATCCAGAGGTGAGGAACAAGGGGGATCATGAAACAGAGGGATATGCTAGAGAATATATAAAAATACATCATTTATTTATAGGGTAGGAATGCTAGATGGAAGGCACGTTATTAAAGACAATACAGGAAACCTACGACAATAGGTGCGGCAAACAGACAATAGCAAAGGAAGTCTGTGATTTCTGATGGAGAAGCAGAAGGAGACAAAGAAAGGCCCTACAGCTTTAATAATAACAACATGCAAGTGAGGGAGGGTGATGGCAATCACAACAATAAACAGGCAAAGACAAAGCAGGCTGCTTTTCTGGCACGCCCTGAACTGGAATGTCAGCTTGTCACACAGACAGTCTGTGGCTTCCTTAAAACAAGGGAAGGAGGGGGCTGGTGCCCTCAGAATATGGGGAAAGCAGAGGCTGGAGGTGCAGTCAGTGCTCCTTCCCCGAGAGATCCCAATCATGAGGTCTCCTGGAACCCTTCAGACAACCCAGCACATCAAATTTCTTTTCCTTTTTTTGTCAAATTTGATGGACATATTCAACCTTTATTCTTAACCTATAGGTTGGGAACAACAATTGGGTCACAATAAGGTTTAGGGCTCCCTATTATGCCTTTAATATACTATTAGTTTCCTAATATAGACAATGGTAATTAAAGTAAGTGTCATAACTTATTCTAACCCAATTATTGGGTTGTGAAGCCAACTTCCAGGTTTTGCGACGTACCGTGAATTTTGTACAGACCTGGAGAGTGATAATCCTTAGGAGAGGCTGGTATTGGACATGGCTAAGAGGTACCCACACCTCCCAAATGCTTATAACATTCTTTTCACCTCATTTGTAAGAACCAGCAATGGGCAAGCGCCAATGCGCCAAATTATATTGGCTCTTCAACACTTATGGGCCATTCACAGAAACATATCCCAGCTAAAGCTAACCATATAAAAACCATGACTAACATTAATTGCCTCGATGATAACGCTGTCAAGAGTCCACATTTGACTCACCACAAAGTACTGGTTATACTGGTTTCCACAGACACACCCAGACCTGTAGACAAACATTAAGGAGATGTACTTGCTATACTGCACAGCTGAAATATAGCTTGTCTGGGCTAAAGGGTACAAAGCAGCTATGGTAAATATCACAGATGTCAAATTGTAGTGGTTCAGTGGATTTGGTAAAGAAAATTAGATAGCAAGCTCCTCAGGGACATGGCATACAGTGAAAGACTGGACCTTCTGCGATAAATATATTAGCACTAGAAATAGGTCAACTGGAATTGACCATTTGGGAATTGCCCTGGCAGACTTTTTAGTACAGGTATGGGACTTGTTATCCATAATGCTTGGGACTTGGAGCTCTCTGGATAATGAGTTTCTAGATAAGGGGTCTTAAGGTAGCCATACACGCTAAGATATCTTCTCCCAATATCCCCACCTACGGGTGGGTGATATTGGGGTTAATTCGGTCGTTTTGCCCTGGGGCCAAACGATTGAATTAGAACGATGGGTATAAGAGTCCGTCAGTTCAGAGACCGCATCAACGTGCCTATGTGGTCCCCGATCCGACTAAATTTTTAAACCTTTCCAATCGGGATCTGGTCAATTTCAGGCCAGATATCGGTCGGGCAGGCCCGTCGGTAGTGCCCATACATGGGCCAATAAGCTGCCGAATCGATCTAGGGGACCAATATCGGCAGCTAGAATCGGCTCGTGTATGGCCAAGGTTCACTATATTGTGAAAACAATGTATATGTAAAAACACAGCAACCAGACACAATAGGAATCCCTGATTTTAACATGGGCCTAAAGCTGGCCATACACGTCATAACACGTATGGGCTCCGAATTATTTTCCCGACAATGTTCGTACCATTGTGATCAGTCGTTTAGTCAATGGGACAGGTTAGAAAATGTCGGTGGGATAAGGATAAAATCTGCGCATGTATCCGATCCCCTTGGGGGCCCTACAATGGGAGTCACTTTTGTACGATTGGTGCCTGTAACTATTTCATGTTCAGAACATCCCCCATTGGTTATTTTTAGGGCTTTATCCTACAATTTCAGGCTGAATGTGAGTTTTAGATCGTTGACCGATACCCAAACGTTCTTCGGAAGAAGACTAAAATCTGAACGTGTATGGGCAGCTTAAATCCTGAGAACCCTTAGCGAGTATTAAAGAACATCAAAAGGGACATTAAGTCGAAAACTAACTACTTTGCAGTCTTCTTCTCCTCTCTTGTACTTGAGAGACTTTCCCGCAGCTGCCGGCACTGTCAGGAACCGCCAACGTGATGGGATTTGATGTCTCTTCCCAAGACGAGCGAGGAGGTCGCCTGTCAAGCGCATTTCCCTGTGCTGCCACGCACGCTCTTCCACTGCGTTAAATAATGCACTAACTGACACATTCACTTTCCATCTCCGGCATCAGACAACAGGGCAGGGAAGGAGAAGGACTCTTCTGAGAGGCTGATTTAGGTTTGCCGACTTGAGCAGCATGTATAAAGAAACAACTTAAAGCAGGCTCCCTGCGAGGGAGGGCAAAACAATATGATTTCCTATTAGAAGTGTTGGTTATACACCGAAAATGCTCTGAAGACATAATCCCCCTGCAGTAGAACATGGAACAATTCAAGCATTTCTTTACATTCTGCAGAGCAATGAGGGCAAAGGCACATTTATAATACAAAAGAGCCAGAAATAGCTTGTAAAATGAACATCTCCTTATAAAATGGTGCTTCGTGATGTTGCTGGAATTTTTCTGCACTGCTGGTTCTGACTTACTGCCAAACAGTGGAAATGGCCTTTCCCTGTGTGTGTGTGTGGGGGGGGGGGGGGGTAATTGGGGACAACTCTATTTTAAACTCAACCATGAAGGTCAATAAGGTTTAGATTTAGGCTAAAAAATTGGATGCTGTCCATATATTTGTAAAGGTTCCCATATATTTGTAAAGGTGCCCGAGCGGATCTTCTCCCGATATCCCCCACCTATGGGTGGGCAATATCAGGTGAATCCTGGCTACTTCAATTGTTTGGCCCTAAGGCCAAACGATCGAATTATAACGACGGGTATAGGCCGATGCGGTCCCCAATCAGACTAGTCGAGCAGTCGAGCAGTCGGTAGTGCCCATTGGCCCGTGTATGGCCACCTTAACTTTGCTTTGAGCTAAGGGGGGGGCTTTAACTGGAAAAGTCTATAAGTCTGTGCCATCTTGGGGTTCTACTATCTCCATGACTTCTATGTTTGGCCTCTGGGTACATGATGCCCAGTGAAAATATTTGATGCTCCATCCCCTTACATCATGCCTCCCTGATATCTGGCTCTTGCCCCTAGGCTCTTGGCCTTCCTCATCTCTGTCTCTTGCCCTCTCTATGTGATGGCCCCCATGTTTAGCTACCCAGTAAAACCACCACCACACCAAATGCACGTCCAGTTCAGTAAACCCAAACACCCAGCAATACAAGCACACGTGAAAGGTCACAATTTTCAGATATAAAGTACTCGAAGAGCGCTGTCAGCAAGAAGCAACCTGTCTGAAAAATGAAGGACGTCAACCCTTGGCAACCTTACCAAAAGGCTTACATTTGTCAGTGGGGATCACGGAAAGATGTCTCAGTCGTTTCCAATGGCCATAATTGGCTTTGAGAACGATAAAACATTTATAACAAAAGAGTGACATTTTACCCTGCGAGTGAATGGCTCTGTACATGTTAGTGCACGTCTATGCGTGCTCCCTGTGTTCTTGTTAGGACACAATATTCCCAAGAAACCACCCTTTAACATTCGCTCAGTTCAGCCGTGAAGGTCAGAGAGAAAGGGATTGAATGCACACCACGTCTAGCAACACGTGAAAGGCTGGGAAAATCTCAATCACTTTTACTGAGCCAAGAACAGTTGTGTTGGAATCCAAAAGAGGTCACTTGTTGGCCTCTTCCACCTAAATTTGAAAGCACAAAGGTTGCTGTACTGTAATATCATCTCATACATGCTGCATTTACTCAGGCAGTTTGACCGATTTTTGCCGGTTATATGGGTGTGAGGTATAGGTCAGGGTTTCTACGGAGAATCCAGCGATCCTGCCGGAACAAAGCTGGAAGCTTCATCTGCCAATGCACCATCTTGGTATGTTCACGTGCCGTAGCTACGATATTTGGCATCGGCTCGTTGATTCGGCCCCCGAACCGACTGTGCCATTGCCGTGCTTGAAACACCAGAGCCTATTAAAGCTCAGTCCAGGCCTGGTTATTGGTCCCTCAGGTCACGGCTAATGGTCAGTCAGGTATAGTGACAGTTCTATGTATGTTTCTTATTATGATAGCCAAGCTGGTGAAATTCAAAGGAAAAAGTTCTCAGATCACTGGACGCAGCTTGGAAATACAAAGTAAAAAAGTAAAAGTAAACTACAATGACGGATTCGTATATGTCTAGGTTGTATAGGTTTGTATAGCCTAAAGTAAGCCGTTATTATAATGCAGAGCACCGCTCCAAGCAGCAGCGACCTACAGCTCCAGAACATGTGGAACGAGCCACATGGGCTAGTCTGGCAGAAGAGATATGAAACCCTAGAGATGCAAAGTTAATTCTGACTAACTTGCCCCATTCTCCCCCAGCTCGTTACAATGATCTCATTAATTGGGATTAATTTGATCGACTTACAACGGTACAAGGGGAAACTGAATGTTGGAAATGAACATCTCTGTGTTAGCAAGGTCAATGGGCTTCAAGTGCCTCCTTGCAGCAATTTGCATTTAAATGTTCGTTCGCTTTATGTATTTCAAACTTTTATGCTGTAAAAAAATATCTTTATTTGGATCCCTTTGGAAGACATGTTGATGGAGTTGCAGATTAATGGATCCGGCTCCTTTACAAGCACCACAAGGCTGAGATTTATCGGTCAACTTTGCAAATAAAGTCTCTTTTTGTGGAGCTTTGAATAAAAAACAAACACTATTTGCCTACCCAGGTAGGTGGGTACCAGAGAGCACTGAATGCTACATAATACGTCTTTGGAAACATTCGCCTTATTCGACAAAATGAGCAGCCATGTGTGACAGCCCCCAACTACGCTATGCCACCTTGCTCTGGTATAAGGGACCAGTCTACTTCAAAGCAGTGCAGATAATGCTGATGGGGATGGCACCAGGGGTGGGGGTACAGGAATAGAACTATTATCCGGAGACCCGTTATCCAAAAAGATCCGAATTACAGGAAGGCCATCTCCCACAGACTCCATTATAACCAAATAATTCAATTTGTTTACTGCTCTGGCCTACCAACCAGGTCAAACAAAGGGACGTATCCACATGTATGGCCAATGTGGCTTCAAAGCTCTAAGTAACCAAAAGTGGCAACATGTTTTTCCTCAAATTTCAACCTGAAAATTAGTGTTCAAATTTGGTTCATTATGGCTTTTTGTGGAGGATTTGTTATTTGGCTGAACCCAAAATGTTGTACTCTGACTCTTAAGGTGGTCGCACAAAACATTGTTCCCACCCTCCACAGATGTTCAGGGCTGAATCGTCCGATATGGAGGTAGAAACAATAGAATTTCTAGCTCCTTCGGCAGATTCTGCCTTCAATGGCATCCGATCAAAATCTTTTAACCTGCCCGGTCGGCGAGTCGACTAATATCCGCAGCCTTCTGCAATATCGGTCGCCTCGCCGAGTCCCATACAAGCACCAAATATTGTACAAAACGAGGTTTCGTACGTTATCATCGGTGCGTGTATGGCCGGCTTTATTGCCTAGCCAGAATCTCATAACAGCCTAGATGAACACTCAACTCCTTTGATTTACTTCTGCAAGAAGTTATTTTCTCATTTACAGTCTGGCCTTCTAAAGGGCTGCAAGGTGTGGGGAGATTAAACCAAGCAAAAAAGTTCTCTCGAGAGCAAAGTACTCAGGAGTTTTCAGTGCTTAATCACCCTGAAACTGAGATTACACTTGGCCGCCTTCAGTCAACTGTATAGTAATAGGGCCAGCAGCAGCGCATCATCTTAGAGAACCCAACAGGCAGCCAGTTAATGTGCTCACATTCCATTGTGTAATACAAGTAACAAGCACACACTGATGGCTAAGAACCATACACAATAATGTATTCATACTGTTATACATGGATTTTGTCTATTACCTTGAAGTTCTATGGCCTATATAAAAACCCTCTGTGCACTAGAGCCTTTATATGGTCATGGAATTCCTTGATGACATCTTTTATTTTACACTACACTGTACAATATTCCCTATGCATTTGCTTTGCTCCCAAAAAACAAACATCTGCCTCCTAATTCTTTTCCATGTGTCATCCCCTACACCTGGAAACTGGCCCTCTGCAGTTTAAAGGGGACCCGTCACACTAAGAAATAACTCCAAATTCTTTTCTATTGTGTTTGTCAAGCAAAATATACGTCACTTACACTATATAAATAATACAAATCTTGTTTCATTCAGTCTTGGAATTGCACAATCACAACAAGCAGGCAGTCGCCATTTTGTGGACACTGTTAGTAAGGCAAGATTTGTATCATGCCAAAATCTTGTTTCTGTGATAGAATGGAGGTCCAGATGCCCAGGCCCATGAACTGGCTAAATTATTAGATGGTGAGGAGAGAGAGGGAAAGTAAGTGCTGAATGGAAAGTGAAAGTAATTGTCTGCCCTTCTCTATGACTTAGTCTAGAAGGCAATATATGATTGACAGCTGGGATTTTCAAATGCCTTTATAAAGGGTTTGGATGTGTTAATGAAAAAAAGAAGGTGGTTTCATGTTTAACCTAAAAAGGACTTTTATTATACAGCTACTTATGTTTGGGTGACAGGTCCCCTTTAATGAATGGCGGTTGGGTTAGCCTTGTTTGTTTATGACAAGTTATTCATACACTGTACGCTGTCTTACAAAGAAAATCTGGCCTTTTCTCTGAAACGAAAAAAAAACTACTACTAAGATGTGGCGGCAGATTTATCCAAATGTTAGAGCTGAATACATAAAAACTCACCCACGTTCTATTCATTCCTATGGGATTTTTAGAAGCGTATTTATCAAAGGGTGAAAGTTAGGACTCACCAATTGATAAATACGCTGGAGGACTCTCTAATGACCACTAACTCCACAGGCTAAAAAAAACAAGATCCGGCAAGATGCTCTATTTGTACACAAAACAACTCAGGTATGGAATCAATTAAAGCCAAATGCTCCAAAATAACAATTCCATCTCCCACAGAATTCAGGATAAACAGTTCTTAACCCCTGGGTGACTAAATGTTCTTTTACTGCTTGTAACCTAATCCAGCATAAATATGTACTGACTGCAAAACTGTTGGATTTTTAAATGTTTACATTTGTTCTAGCAGATTGTAAGCACACAAAATAAAGAAAAAACCATTCGAGAAAACTCCCGGGACCAAGCATTCCATATATTCCCTGTATCTTCAGCATTAAGCGGGGGGGGGGGGGGGGGGGGTTTATGGTATCTGTTCCTTCTCTACAACTTATAAGACTCCGTCCACATTACTTATATTTAACAAGGGTCCACAAATAAGATCAATGTTTTTATTTCCTACTCCGGAACCTGGCTGCCAATTGCCATTGTGCATGTCCACCCAACCTTCTGCCTGATGGACCCTACAACACCCTGACTAGCTACCAGTACGTCCATTTTGATCGGTTTACGCGGGGTGATCCGTCCATTTCACAAAGTCGCCAATCGAACAGATCGTATCCAGATACGCCCACCTACAGTAGGGGCTAATTCAATCGTTTGGCCCTAGGTTTCCTTTTTCTCAGTAATTAAACAGTACCTTGTAGTTGATGGTAATTAAGCTTCATTAATCCCAATTGGTGGCAAAACAACCCAATTTCAGATGAAAGGTCTGGTAATACGGATCACATAAAGAACCCTTATCTTGAAAACCCCAGGCATTCTGGATAACAGATCCTATACCTGTACCACTGGCCATACACGCATCGATAGAATTGTACGAAACCAAGTTCCATATGATTTTCAGACTGTGTGTGGGCTCCAAATAATCGTCCCAACAATTTTCATACCATGGTGATCGGACAGGTTCGAAAATTTTGGTCAGATAATAATCAGGCCCGGATTTGTGGAGAGGCCACAAAGGCCCGGGCCTAGGGCGGCACACATTTGGGGGCTGATAATGCCTGTACATGTATTGAGTATCTGACTATATCCTTGGGGGACCTACAATGTATTTCTGGGACATAATGTTTGTACAATTGTTGTCTGGTCAGTACTAATGCCCAGAATACGGTCAGATTTGTTATTTTTATTAATTAAATCCTACAATTTCAATCTGAATGTTAGTTTTAGATCGCTGCATTACAAAGCGTATGATCAATACCCGATATTCGCCATAAGAACGTGTGTGGCCTCCTTATACCTGTACAGTTAATTCTTCAGGCACACATTATCCTAGCCAAAGTTCCATGACCATGAGAACAGAAAATTAATACAAACGGTCTGAAATATAAGTAAAAAGCAGTTCAAGTTCCGCAGCTGAAATGCAAAGCCTTCAGGGTAAAATACAAAGTGACTTCCAATTGCTCCGTAGCTGGAGATTTTTTAACTTGAGCTCTAGCAAACATGGCCTCTGGCACCAACGGAACGTCAGAGCCGGAACGTCTCGGCAATTAGTTGGCCATACACGGCAGTAGGAACCGCACGGGTCAGTGTGCTTCTTCTGTATGTGCCATGGAGGGGCTTGGAAACACAGAAGCAGCCTTTCAGGCATTTTGTTCAACAATACAGAATATAAGTAAAAAAAGGAATTATAACAGGATGAGTCAGCGAGCACAGAAAATCTCTGTATCCTTTAGATAAGGCCGACAGTGCGGAATAAAGAAGGGAAAAGCACAAAGCACAAGGTAACAATGGGCAAGCACGTGCCCTGTGGTTACTCTCTGCCTTACACTCATTATATACAGAGACAAGATTTATTAGCACGATTATCAGACGTAAAAACTAAAGAAAACTGAAAGGTCTCTGGGGAGGAATGGGGCGCAAACACATTACTGCCTATAAGGGATGCATGGAATCTTGCATCTTGTATTTGACCAATAACAAACCAAATCTCAACCTTAGATTCTAAAATTAGGAACCAAATGTACTCCTACTGCAGTAAATGTTACATGAAGAACAAAATATACATATTTGTTCACACTGGGCAACTAAATAACTAATCACAGCCTTTAGTAGTCACCCCCGATGGGACTTTTTTCATGCCTGCATTGCTCCACAACTTTTTTTTATATTTATTTGTTGCTCACAGGTAAGAAAGGTTGGGGACCCCTGGTTTAGCCCATAGTTATGCCATAGACTGATCATCAGTAGCTACAACTAAAGGCGGCCATACCCAGTAAGATGTTGTTGTTTTGTCAAGGTTGCCAAATAAGTAACTTTTTCCCTCAATATGCCCACCTTGGTTTATAACTGGATTCTAAAATACTAATACAGGGCTAGAAAACCAAACAAGTATTAAAGAGCAGAAATGTATTAAAAAAAAAAAAAAAAAAAAAAAAAGACAGTTCTGGGCTGTTCTGTATATATACAATCCACAATATGCTCTTCAACATATACCTTGAAATCAGTATATTTCTCTTGGATAGTAAGCTCTTGCAAGCAGGACCCTCTGACCCGTTAGTTTTATTCAATAACCCTTGTTTGTTATTTATTGCAAGACCTGTGTCTGGTATGTGCTATGGCTCACAATCCATTCCCATTACGGCACACGTCAACGGCTCTGTAATCACAACACAAATGAGGATAACTCCATCTACGCACCACCCCCATTTACCAATAGAAGGACTTACGGTACTCTTGAGACCACTCAGAACAGTCATAATCTAGGTTTTTTGTAAATGGCCTTTTATTGAGGTCTCATAAGGTCACGGTGCCTATTCTTCCATTACAGTAATCAGCAGTCATGCCTTATGCACCCCTCCTGCTGCTAGATTGCACACATGGCAACCACTGGCCTACAGAATCAAGTATGGGATCAAAAATTAAAAAAAAACCAAGGGATATAACTGAATGAACTGGAACTCGGACTGATGTAAATTATGTATAATGTCAGCCCTATATATAATGTTTTGCTGCTATGATCTACTGGCCACCAGCTCAAGATGTTCTGGCAGATCAAAATCTACCGTATGGGCACCCTCGGCAACATTTATATGCTGTGCACTATTGTTCTGCACAGGACTGACCTGACTCTAAATGAGGAAATCTGATCAGGTCTGGATATGGATGACTTGCAAGACTTGTTAGGCAAATCCACTGATACATAGATGCAGTTGGTCAATCAGGATAGAGAGGGAATAAGAAGCAGTGTAGTTTGGGCTAAACTGGGTCAGTCATAGGAGTGGAAACCGGTTAATCAGTCAGGGGTAGGAACTAAATAAGGAGGCTCCTTACCAGGTCTATGGCAGCTTATACCATATGCTTCGGCATTTGCCAAAACATGATTGTGTGCCATATTCAGGCCCGGACTGGCAATCAACCCTACATGTTAACTGAACTGGGGGCGGCCGGCTGACACGGCTTACCTACAACCACAAGGATCGGGATGCACCGAATCCACCATTTTAGGATCCAGCCGAACCCCGAATCCTTTGTGAAAGATTCAGGCGAATACTAAACCGAATCTGAATAAGGAAGAGTAAAAGAGAATCGTGCATTTTGAAAAACTTGCAACTGATTCGGATTCAATTTGGACAGAGGCACGGATTCGACAGAACACAAATCTTGCTGAAAGGCAGAATCTTGGCCAAATTCTGAACCGAATCTTGGATTCACCGCATCCCTCATTTTTGCCTTTAAAACTAGAGGTGACCAAATAAGCAAGCCAACCATTTCAATATCATTTACAATTAAAAAGCAAATGGTAACCCAAAAAGGCATAACCTAGATAAGTACTGAACCTCACACAAAATGCCCTCCAGATAAGCAAATCACAATAAATACAGGCTGAAACGGAGTGTTTGCCCCAACACTAACTATTCCTTAGGGCTAAAGGGCAAATTCTTATCAGCATCGCGTTTCATGCTGTTTTTGAACAACAGTAATAAGATCACACGGGGCCTACTGGATGGGCATTAACGGAATACTTTCAGCTCCCAGGCATTCCAGGCATAGCACGGGATCCATAACACGAGCTGAACACAGTATATATCTTATTGTAACCTTAGCTATTTGCCCTGGCTGTGTTTATACCTCAATGTGACATGCACACAAAGGAACAATTACTTTCCCTTTGATAGCAAATGCATGTGATTGGCTTTCCCTGTTTATTGTAATTAGCTGCGTGAATGCTTTTTGATGCTGCCTTGCAAAATTTGAACAATTAGCTTCTGGCTTGTGATTTTTTTTTTTTTTTTTTTTTTAAGACCATTTTAGAAAATAATAAAAAAAAAAAAAAAAAAAAATTTGCATCCAATAAGAATTATTTATATCCTAGTTGGGATCAAGTACAGGTACTGTTTTATTATTACAGAGAAAAGGGAATCATTTAACCATTAAATAAACCCAATAGGGCTGTTCTGCCCCAATAAGGGGTAATTATATCTTAGTTGGGATCAAGTACAGGTACTGTTTTATTATTACAGAGAAAAGGGAATCATTTAACCATGAAATAAACCCAATAGGGCTGTTCTGCCCCAATAAGGGGTAATTATATCTTAGTTGGGATCAAGTACAGGTACTGTTTTATTATTACAGAGAAAAGGGAATCATTTAACCATGAAATAAACCAATAGGGCTGTTCTGCCCCAATAAGGGGTAATTATATCTTAGTTGGGATCAAGTACAGGTACTGTTTTATTACTACAGAAAAAATTGGGTCTATGGGAGATGGGCTTTCCGTAATTCGGGGCTTTCTGGATAACGGGTTTCCAGATAAGGGGTCCGATACCTGTATTTATATGTAGAACGTATGTATTTCCCCATACATAAAAGCATGTCGCTTGCAGCATTAGAGACAGCCAATAAAGAGACTTACCAACACAGCGTGACTATATCATAGCCTGCCAAGCACATACTGTATATATGAATAGAGATAATGGCTTCTTGACTCTCAAGAAGAATTATAGGCTTTGGTCTGAAAGGACAATATAATTGGACACTCCGGTGATTTGCTCTTTACTTCGGCACAGAGGGAGAAGCCTACTAGACATTTAAACTATTCAGAATCCATTAGCACACGGTGAACTGGACCACAACCGCTTATGGCTTAGAAGTAAATGTGCTGGAAAGTGAATTATGTAATGGCGGCACTACAGGAGTATCACCTAATTATTGTCAGAGTGGGGCTTCAAACTCTCCTGAGATGGAAAACACAAGCCCCCATACGTTAAAAAAAAAAAAAGGCACTAAGTTTGCCCAGGAGCAGCATTAGCTTGCCCAATGCTAGGTGTTACACATATTAGTACTAACACGGGCCGATAGTAGCAGCCAATATTGGTCCCTTGGACCGATTCAGCATCTTATCGGCCCATGTATGGGCAGGAACGAGGGGCCTGCCCGACCGATATCTGGCCTGATATTGGCCAGATATCAATCGGGCAGGTTAAAAGATTTAGTTGGATCGCATTGGCTCGTTGATGCGGTCCCTGAACCAACTGCCCCATTGCCGCCAATATAATTTGATTGTTTGGCCTACATTTTCCCCCATATCGCCCACCCGTAGGTGGGGATACCGGGGGAAGATCCACTCACTTGGCGACCTCGCCAAGCGAGTGGATCTTCACGTATATGGGCACCTTCAGACACAACACAACAGAGAATGCCCCCCGTCTGGAGTTAAGTCTGCTAAAACGCGGCAAGCCTATTCTAAGCAACCTTCCCATTTCTGTGGTGGAACTCCACCCAAACACAAAAAGACTTTTTGAAAAGTAATAACATGGCTTGGAACAGTTCCTAAGCCCCACCCCCTGTTCATCAGTCTGACTACTTTGAAACCTGCATCCTCCCAATACGACAAATCCCTGCATACGTTATGTCAATAAGGGAAGGAACATCCCAGTGCAATGCATTGTGGGTTATGTAGTTCCTGCATGCTGTCTGTAAGCTGGGAAGAAGTTGTTACAATGTGTAACATCAATGGTTTAGTCCCTCCTCCCCTGCCAGGATTTCAAATGATGCAGAAAGAGAAGAACAGTTTTGCAGCTGGATTTCAGCATATAAAAATGGTATTTATTCCTACTGTTTGAAGGAACAGATTACAGGGATAGGGATATTAGGGGTTTCTGTGTTGTTTGGGGCTCCTAAATTTTGGTTCCCGTTTGAACATTTTCAATAACTAAGGCTCTATCAGCCGAAAGCATTATTTTTGACCCTCCACCACTGCTCGTTCTGAAACAATGTTGCGTAGAACTACATTTGCTTTCATTGTGTACATTTATTTCTTTTCCTTTGATATCCCTTTACCAGCTTATGTGTTACCTGCCATGCAAATCTAGGCCTTACACCTGTACTGGAAGCTGAATGGCAGCCTCCAAAGATAGCGTGGGGCTAAAGTCTCCCTAGTAATAAACTGAGGGGATTTCTACTTTGCAAAGAGGGAAGGAACAAAGTCAGAAAGCAAAACCCATTTTGTTGGCCCTACGTTACAGTGCAGGTAATTTGGAGAAAGCTTCAGGCCCCGACAAGCCAAACAATGTGAACTCACCAGTTAGACATGTTATTAGAGAAAAAGTAAGTTGCAAGCATGGTGCCTGCAGGCAAGAGGTGATCTCTCCCCATTACTTTCCATGGTGTCTGAGCTTTCAAAGAGCAGAGGCCAGGGGCATTAGCACCAGTTTAGCCCATGTAGGATCCAGCTATGGCAGCACAGGCATTGAGTATTGTGTAACATGCAGAATTACAGAATCTTCACTCAACTCCTGTCCTTATTTGCCGTCTTTTGGGATAGTCCTAAAGGTGGCCAAACACAGGTTCTTTTTCTGCATCATTTGTAATCCTGGCAGGGGAGGAGGGACTAAAACATTGATGTTACAAATTGTAACACAGCTTACAGACAGCATGCAGGAACTACATAACCCACAATGCATTGCACTGGGATGTTCCTTTCCTTAGTGACTCAAAAAACACAACGACAGACGGGTAACTGGCCCCTGATGAAAGTAACCATATTGCAATGGTGTGTAAATGAGCCCCAGCAGCTTGTGCATGGGTATATCCGACGGGATGCAATTGCAGCACTGTCTGACAACAATCCATATACCATGAATTTCCTTCTCATCAACCAACCAGTCTGCAAAGAATACGTCACTGTACCTAAAGGTGCAGAATATTCGGTTCTGTGCCAAGGAGAATGTACAGGTATGGGATCAGTTATCCGGAAACCCATTATCGAGAAAGCTCCGAATTAGGGAAAGCCTGTCTCCCATAGACTCAATTTTAATCAAATAATTGAGATTTTTAATATTGATTTCCTTTTTCTCTGTAATACTAAAACAGTACCTGTACTTGATCCCAACTAAGATATAATTACCCCTTATTGGGGGCAGAACAGCCCTATTGGGTTTATTTAATGGTTAAATGATTCCCTTTTCTCTGTAATAATAAAACAGTGCCTGTACTTGATCCCAACTAAGATATAATTACCCCTTATTGGGGGCAGAACAGCCCTATTGGGTTTATTTCATGTTTAAATGATTCCCTTTTCTCTGTAATAATAAAACAGTACCTGTACTTGATCCCAACTAAGATATAATTAGCCCTTATTGGGGGCAGAACAGCCCTATTGGGTTTATTTCATGGTTAAATGATTCCCTTTTCTCTGTAATAATAAAACAGTACCTGTACTTGATCCCAACTAAGATATAATTACCCCTTATTGGGGCAGAACAGCCCTATTGGGTTTATTTAATGGTTAAATGATTCCCTTTTCTCTGTAATAATAAAACAGTACCTGTACTTGATCCCAACTAAGATATAATTACCCCTTATTGGGGCAGAACAGCCCTATTGGGTTTATTTCATGGTTAAATGATTCCCTTTTCTCTGTAATAATAAAACAGTACCTGTACTTCATCCCAACTAAAATATAAATAATCCTTATTTGATGCAAAATAATCCTGTTGGGTTTGATTAATGTTTTATATATTTTTTAGTGGATTTAAGATATGGAGATCCAAATTACAGAAAGAGCCCTTATCCAGAATACAAAACATATGAAACATTTGAACAAACATAACCTTTAAATATATATAAAATCTGCTAGTCCTGTGCCTGAATACTAAAGACTTCTTGGCAGTAACAGCCCACCCCGAAAATAAGTTGCACGATGTAAAATAATACAATTTCTAAGCAACTTTCCAATATAACGGAATTAAAAATGTAAGTGATTTTTAAATTATTTGTAACTGTAATTGCTGCTGAAAGCATTCTGTCCCCTGATATTCTCTTTATGGCTAGTCCCAATACACTATGGCTCCCATCTAGCCAAGACTCCAGTTCCCACAATGCCTAGTATATTCTGGACGGTGAAAGAAGCAGCATAGGGACAGACAAAAACTAATTTCAGTAGAAATTATATTTATCGCAACTGGAGTGCTATGTACAGGTATCGGACCACTTATCCGGAAAACCCATTATTCAGAAAGTTCCGAATTACGGAAAGGCCATCTCCCATAGAGTCCATTTTAATCAAATAGTTCACATTTTTCCCCTTATTGGGGGCAGAACAGCCCTATTGGGTTTATTTCATGGTTAAATTATTCCCTTTTCTCTGTAATAATAAAACAGTACCTGTACTTGATCCCAACTAAGATATAATTACCCCTTATTGGGGCAGAACAGCCCTATTGGGTTTATTTCATGGTTAAATGATTCCCTTTTCTCTGTAATAATAAAACAGTATCTGTACTTGATCCCAACTAAGACATAATTACCCCTTATTGGGGGCAGAACAATCCTATTGGGTTTATTTCATGGTTAAATGATTCCCTTTTTTCTGTAATAATAAAACAGTACCTGTACTTGATCCCAACTAAGATATAATTACCCCTTATTGGGGGCAGAACAGCCCTATTGGGTTTAATTACTGTTTAAATAATTTTAATACCACACTTAAGGTAGGAGATCTGAATTATGGAAAACCCCCTTATCCGGAAAACCCCAGGTCCCAAGCATTCTGGATAATGGGTCCCATACCTGTACCTTTAAGTTGTCAGTCAGAAAAGAAAAAGAAAGGGCTCTCTATGTGCCGTATCTGAATATATCATTTTCCTGTCCTGTTAAAAATGTGTATTTGCTTCAGAAGCCGTGATGTCGTTTATATAAATAGCTTCTGTGTGGCCTTGTGGGCTTACATTCAGCTTCTCATATGGCTGCAGTTTCCCACATTTCAGAGCAGATAACAATACGCTGTTTAGAATACCAAGGATACTTCATTGCTGATAAATTCCTAAATGGCATTTATGGCTCTTTACTCGGCAACAGAATGGGAACATGGATCTGTTTGTTAGTGCTAAATCTGCGGCTATTGGACAGATATTGTGTTACCCTTTCCCCACCGGGTCAACGGCAAGGTGACTAACAGCCTATTGCCAACGTACAGTCTACATTTTTTTCAGGTTAAAAGGGAAACTATACCTCCAGAATAAATACTTAAGCAACAGATAAAGTCATATAAACTAAAGGTGGCCATACACGGGCCAATTGCATCTGCCGATATCGGTCCCTTGCACCAATTCGGCAGCTTATTGGGCCATTTAGGGGCAGAAATGACGGGCATACCAGACTGATATCTGGCCTGAAATTGGCCAGATATCGATCGGGCAGGTTAAAAGATTCAGTTGGATCGGGAACCACATCGGCTCGTTTATGTGGTCCCTGAACGACTATGCCGTTGCCGCCATTAGAATTCGATCTTTGGCCTCAGGGATCGAATTAGCCTACATTTTCCCCGATATCACCCACCCGTAGGTGGGGATATCGGGAGAAGATCCGCTCGCTTGGCGCCCCCGCCAAGCGAGCGGATCATAAAGTGTATTGGCACCTTAAGTGGCCTATTAAAGAATCTTATCAAACTGGAATATATATCAGTAAATACTGCCCTTTCCCATTGTTTCCCTTAAGCCGCCATTTTGTTCCCTAAGAAGTAAAGTATACAAAACAAACAACAGTACAAGCGGGGCAGAGCTGGACCCCCTCTTACAAGAATAGAAGAATTTTACTTGTTGACACTGCAGGGTAAATGTGGCCCTGCCTCTTTTTGTAGAATGTGAGGAATGTGAATAGGGAGAGCACACAGGTTGATTTGAGAAATGACTGCCTCTGGTTCTTTCCCAGCAAAACAAACAAGCTCGCCAGGATGAACTACAGTGTTGCGCCCAGTAAGCCTATCATTGGGCCAAGTGCCCTGTACTTATATGGGGAAAATAAGGAGATTTACCTTTGCTAAAGACAGGATTCTGGTCAGCCAGACACATGGATTCGGCCAAATCCAAACCCTGCCAATAAAGGCACAATCTTGGCCCAATCCCGAACAGAATCCTGGATTCGCTGCATCCATAATATCATCCAACCAAAAGCCCCACACAACCATTTCTGCTTTAGAGTCTCTCAGCAGTTTGCCCATAGAATCAAGCAGTATGAGCAGTCTCTGGGGCACTAGGAATCCAAATTCTCCCTATCATGCAAGCTTGTTACTTATGGATCAGAATGATTCTGTATGTCCTAACATAGTCAGACAGACAGCTTTAATGTGGATTTTTGCAGTCCTCTAGATGCTTATCCTTATACGTTGGGCTAGACAAGACAAATAAAAAAAAAAAACAAAAATACAAGACATTTTTTTCCCACTCGTATGTCAGCCAGAAGAAAAGCACTCGGTTGCTCCTGCCACCTGATATTGACTGGGACGGCTTTTTATTATTGTTATTATTATTAACATTTATTTATAAAGAGCCAACATATCCCGCAGCGCTGTACAATAAGTGGGTCACATACATTGGACATACAGAGTAACATATAAAGCAACCAATAACCAATACAAGAGGTGAAGAGAGCCCTGCCCAAAAGAGCTTACACTCTACAAGGAGAAAGGGTTGAGACACAAGGTGTGGGAAGTTAGGACAAGTTCCACCAGTATTAGACCTTTTAAGCAGTTCTCATTCATATGGTAAGGTGGATCTGCACTTCTGCTCAGTGAAACTGGAGAGAAGGTAGCGAGGTCTCTTTTGGGTATTACTCTCCTAGGTGAAATGCTCAAGAGGAGAAACTGCCCCATGTTCCTTCAACCTTCTCCAATGTAAACAATCCAAACGTGGCCAGCTTGCCCTAAGGGGTATCTTCCATTGTGATTGCACATCTTTTTAAAAAAAAATGCTGCAAAAACTAACAAATTGGCTAACAAAATAGCCAATTACAGCCATTGTTTGGATTCCCAAGGAACTTTTTTTCACGCTTGTGTGGCTCCCCAACCTGGGTTGGAGGGTCTTGCACAAAAAGGATGCAGTAATGTGTATTACTAGACCTTTGCAAAAGAAAACATCAAGCCACTGTTATGAAAGTCAGTTTGGCATTCTGCAAGCTTGAACTCCAGCCAGCTCTTCCTAATGAACCAGAACCCAACAGCTCATAGCTTAATGCACTGACAGTATTAACTGTATCTCTGCTTGAGTGACTATAGAAATTGCATTACTATTGCCCCCTGTAATGCTTTTATATACCGAGAAGCTTAATTTACAATGATTGAACAGCAAAGGGGGTTGTTTGCTGGAGAGTCATATGTTCTCACTGCCGTACCATCTCCAACCATGGCCAAAAGCATAAATGTCACATGGGGCAGTTACAGTCCCGTGTATTTGAATTCCAGGCAATCCAGGATGGTGACTTATTCCCAATTCCCAAGACATTATTTCAAGTCAGAATCGGCTGCTAGATTTAATCTTGAACATACAGCAACTCAGGGAACCCCAACCTTTTTACTTGTGAGCCACAAAAGCATCAAACAAGTTCCTTGGGGGGCAAATAAGGGCTGTGATTGGCTATTTGGTAGCCCCGTGTGGCCAGCTGGCCCCCAGGAGTCTCTTCTTGGGCTAAAACGGTCTCTGGACTTCCAAGCCAGAAATGTAAAAATGCCACCTGGTTTGAGGCCCCTGGGAGCAACATCCAAGGGGTTGGGGAGCAACATGTTGCCCCTGAGCCACTGGTTGGGGGTCACTGTAGTAACTGGTCATTCAGGCCCAGTTGCTATTTACTGGAAAGAAAGCAAAGATATATCTGTGGGATGCGCAGACAGGAAAATGCCATTGACAGTCCCCCCATCACCATGAAACTAGCGAGGATGGCAGAACTGATGTCTTGAGGGCTCCTGTTGAAATCCGTAAGATTTTCTCCATTTGACAGCAGCCCAAGCGTACACATAGCTATCATAGAAATCAGCATGGATTATCTACGGATAGAGGAAAATTCCATAAAGATGCAGGACATTGGTTTTCCTTTGCACTGTTCATAGCTGAGAGTTAATGGAGTTTCACAACTGCTGACTCTGCAGAAGCGCCATTCCATTTTATACCAGACGGGCACTAACTAGCAAACTAGTGGAAATGTAACAGAAAAACTGGACTGATGTTCTACAGTTTGGCCGCACACGATTGGTCAAAATAACCCTATTATTTTTTCGGGTTGGCCGATGACCCAGGTTAGTTGGGTCGGCTCCCTTCAACAATCAACACTAGGGAGATCCCATTAGAGCAGTGGTTTAAGTATATTATAGAATGGCCAATTCTAAGCAACTTTTCAATTGGTCTCCATGATTTCTAGTTTTTAAATTATTTGCCTTCTCTGCAGCTTTCAAACGGGCGTCACTGACCCCGGCAGCCAAAACGATTGCTTTGTGAAACTACAGTTCAATTGTTATTGTTACTTTTTAGCACTTATTTCTCTATCCAAGCCCCTCTCATATAATAAGGGGTAATTATATCTTAGTTGGGATCAAGTACAGGTACTGTTTTATTATTACAGAGAAAAAGGAATCATTTAACCATTAAATAAACCCAATAAGGCTGTTCTGCCCCCAATAAGGGGTAATTATATCTTAGTTGGGATCAAGTACAGGGACTGTTTTATTATTACAGAGAAAAAGGGAATAATTTAACCATTAAATAAACCCAATAGGGCTGTTCTGCCCCCAATAAGGGGTAATTATATCTTAGTTGGGATCAAGTACAGGTACTTTTTTATTATTACAGAGAAAAAGGGAATCCTTTAACCATTAAATAAACCCAATAGGGCTGTTCTGCCCCCAATAAGGGGTAATTATATCTTAGTTGGGATCAAGTACAGGTACTGTTTTATTATTACAGAGAAAAGGGAATCCTTTAACCATTAAATAAACCCAATAGGGCTGTTCTGCCCCCAATAAGGGGTAATTATATCTTAGTTGGGATCAAATACAGGTACTGTTTTATTATTACAGAGAAAAGGGAATCATTTAACCATTAAATAAACCCAATAGGGCTGTTCTGCCCCCAATAAGGGGTAATTATATCTTAGTTGGGATCAAGTACAGGGACTGTTTTATTATTACAGAGAAAAAGGGAATCATTTAACCATGAAATAAACCCAATAGGGCTGTTCTGCCCCCAATAAGGGGTAATTATATCTTAGTTGGGATCAAGTACAGGTACTGTTTTATTATTACAGAGAAAAGGGAATCATTTAACCATTAAATAAACCCAATAGGGCTGTTCTGCCCCCAATAAGGGGTAATTATATCTTAGTTGGGATCAAGTACAAGTACTGTTTTATTATTACAGAGAAAAGGGAATCATTTAACCATTAAATAAACCCAATAGGGCTGTTCTGCCCCCAATAAGGGGTAATTATATCTTAGTTGGGATCAAGTACAGGTACAAAAAAGCAAAAGAAAAAAAAACTCGGATGGAAGACTTCAGCATCTCAAAGCTTGAAAAAACAAATCTGTTTTGATAAGTTAGAAGAGAATAATAAGAAATAATGATAATATAAAAGGAAGGGGCCGGTTGCCTTTACAAGGATACACTCAGCCCATGTAGAAGAGAGCACAGAGTGACAATGGGTTTGCTTGAAGGACTATCAGCCATAGAAGCGCGGCGGGGATGTGAGACAGCTGGCGTCACATAAAGTGCCGTTTCACACATACACAATCAATGGCAGCTACCTGCGTGACCTTGGTAGGAAACCAATAGACACAACGCCTTTGTATTTGTGCAGCAGCAACGATGTTACATAAAAACGCCACAACAGGGGAAGGCACCAATGCCATTTGACAATACTGTCAGGCATCAGGCTACAAAGGGGAAGCGGCAGGGTCACGCTTATTTTTAAGCCTCATGGAAATACATTTCCCGGACTTATTTGCAAAACAAATCCGATTACATTTTCAAATAGCCAGGGTAGGTTCCAATATTAAAGGGGAACTGCCGCTGTAATGAAAAATCTACTAAACTATCTTTTATTTTACTGCAGCTGCATGCTATGAGCCGCTGACAGATTGTACCTGCTGTGATTGGCTGATTCCAACATGAGTCAGCAATTTACAATGCGCTACCAGCAGGCAGGAAAAATGCTAGGTTGAGAAAGCAGAATAATAACCCAACAGTAACAGCACTGCTTAAAGAGGCGGTTCCCCTTTATGTTAACTTATGTAACTGAATGGCCAATTCTTAGGACCTTTTGAAAGGGTTTGTTCACCTTTAAATTAACTTGTAATATGATGTAGATATTGATATTCTAAGGCAATTTGCAGTTGGTCTTAATTTATGATTATGATTTTTCAGTTATTTAGCTTTTCGTTCAGCGTCACTAGTTTGGTATTTCAGCAGCTATTTGGATGCTAGAGTGCAATTAACCCTAGCAACCAGGCAGCAGTATGAGCAAGAGTTGGGAATATAAATAGAAGACAGCCACAAAACTTGCTCCGTAAGGCTATCATTTTATCGTCATTGTTACTTTTAATGAGTAAAGGTCCCCATACACGGGCCGATTGTAGCTGCCGATATTGGTCCCTTAGACTGATTTGGCAGCTAATCGGCCCGTGTATGGGCACTACCGACAGGCCTGCCCGACAGATATCTGGCCTGAAATCGAGTAGATATCGATTGGGCAGGTTAGAAAATTCAGTTGGATCTGCCCCATTGCCACCAATATTATTCGATCATTTGGCCCCAGGGCCGAACAATCGAATTAGCCTACACGTTCCCCGATATCACCCACCCGTAGGTGGGGATATCGGGTGAAGATCCGCTCGCTTGGCGATCTCGCCAAACGAGCGGATCTTCATGTGTATTGGGGACCTTTATGTTTCTTTTTAGGCCATTTGCAATCCATAGTCCAGTCCCTTGCTCAAGCCACTGCCTGGTTGCTAGGGTAATTTGGACCATAGCAACCAGACAGCTGTTGAACTATAGCTGGAGAGCTGCTGATCAAAAAACTAAATGCAAAAACCACAGATAATTAAAAACAAATGCAAACTGTCTCAGAATAGCGCTTTTTACATCATACCAAAAGCTAACTTCCCTTTAAACCTTGTCATTAACCACAGTAATGCCTTGTGTTTGGGAGAAAAGCGAATATTGAAGCTTAAGTACTAACACACCGAATGCAAGATTCACGCCGCTAAAACACCTTTCAAGCCACAATAAGGAATGAGGTCAAAGATACAAAATTGATTGGTTATGTGCTAGCAAATCAGGGTCTCAGATGAAGCAGAAACTGCCAGGAAAGAATAGGTGGAAGGCAACCAATGCCAGTCTACTGAAACTGCCCTGATATAAACCGGCGGCCTGTGCCATTAATTGAAATAATTACCTTGAAAGATGGTTTGGTTGAAATACGTGCAGATAAGACTACAACTCCTTGTAAACCTGTGCAAGGTGATTTCTGCAAGACCTAAAGCAACAATGGCCGCTTGTTCCAAGGCTCATATAGTGAATACCGTACCCTCTCCCTGCCCTGTGTGTTGCACTAGTCTAGAAATTCCAATGATATGTACTAGTTTCATAGCCTGTAGGCGCACAGGGTGGGACTGGCCTGTCAGAAGAAAAGAGGTGGCTCAGGGGCAACATGTTGCTCCCCAACCCCTTGGATGTTGCTCTCAGTGTCCCCAAACCAGGGAGTTATTTTTGAATTCCTGACTTAGGGGCAAGTTTTGGTTGAATAAAAACAAGATTTCCTACCAAATAAAGCCCCTGTAAGCTGATAGTGTGCATAGAGGCCCCTAATAGCCAATCACAGCCCTTATTTGGCTCCTCCATGAACTTTTATGGTGCTTGTGTTGCTCCTCAAGTCTTTTTACATTTGAGGCTCACGAGTGTGAAAGGTTGGGGGCCCCTGGTCTAGGCCATGGCAGGCCCTAGCCTAATCCACTTGATACCTGCCCTTTCTTATTTCCACGATAGGCACCTATATCACCAACAACATTTGGCCCTTTCTCCATCTTAAAAGGGGTAGTTCACCTTTAAATTAACATTTAGTATGATGTAGACTTTGCAATTGCAAATGGTAATTGTATCCCCAATCAATGCCTGGCCAATTTTTTGCCATATATATTAGTCGGGGTGACCAAAGGGGGTCCACATACATGGGCAGATAAGCTGCCAAAACGGTCTGAAGGACTCAAATCAGCAGCTTAAAATCTACCTGTGTATGGCCACCCTAAGGGTGAAGACACACGGAGCTACTAGTAGCAGCTACTAAAATTGACAATGCTGATCATTTACTGGGAATCGTCTCTACGTGTGTTTTAGCAGAGGGAATTCTCAGTATTGTCTATGGCAGGGTATTTTCTAGAGTATAGTAGCCATGAAAAAGTAGCTGCTGCTAGAGGCTCAGTGTGTCTTCACCCTAACAGGCCCAGTCTGCCTCTGGATTTGAACACACAGTTTACAGTGGCCTGGTTTAAAAAAGAAAAAAGTTCCAAAAAGTGTCAGTGCCGGAGCGGAACTAACTGATCAATGCTGACAAGTATGGCTTTATCCTCCCCCCCAAGCACACATTCAGATGATCCATCATGTCACCTAAAAGTCACTTATTAAGAGATTTGTGACATTTTGGGAGCAGATCAAATACAGGAAGTTGCCCTGTTTCACCAGCAAACTCAATTACAACAAAGGGCAGAGCCCAGTGATAGATTGCAAGCCCAACATCATTTTGTGCAAGGCTAAAGGCAGCAGGCGATGTCAAGTCCACACTGTAAGGCCCCAAGCCCAGTCCTTATGGCACCTTGCGAACTGAGGGTATTTATTAACCAGGAATGTTGGTGGCACAGAGGCAAATGGTTGGAGTCACAAAAACTATTGTTCTTTGAAGCTACAATTTCCTTGTTATTGTTACTTTTTCTGAATTATCTTTCTATGCAGTGCCTTCTCCTATTCATTCCAAGCCACTGCCTGGTTGCTAGGGTAATTTGGTCCCTAGCAACCATAAAGCCACTAAAACTGTAAACTGGAGATTTGCTAAATATAAAGCTACATAATTCAAAAACCACAAATAAAAAATGAAGACCAAGGGCTGAAAGTTTAATTCAAAGGTGAACAACCCTTTTGAATCTCATACTGTGAAATGCACCTTAATTTTTCCAGTGAGATTATCTAGGAACACCCATTTGCTTATGGATTCTTACAACACATCTCTATCCAGGCTGGTAGCGTCTCTGCCTCACCCAAGGCCCGGCCCTTGTCTGACTGCCTTCTAGCTGGAAGCTTTCCCATGCCATAGTCTGGGTGTAAGCACCACATGGAGCATTAACATGAGTAACAGCTTTATTGCCTGGGTTCCATAGAATGCACGTAACGTTAATGGCACCAACACTGCTGTAAACTCTGTATAATAAACACTATATTGCCTTAATTTAATGCAATAAAACAATATTGCACTAGTGAGCTCCAGTGGTGCCAAGATGCCAATTCCACCTCTCATATAATGTGACTTGTAAGGTAGGGGAATCACAGAAGTGTGCAAGGCACTGTGGGAAATGGAGTCTTAGCTGGAGGAGAGCAAGGGGGAAATTGGAGGGTGATAGGGGCTGAAGAATAAAGGGCTGAGGGGAATATGCAAGGCACTGTGGGAAATGGAGTCTCGGCTGGAGGAGAGCAAGGGGGAATTGGAGGGTGATAGGGGCTGAGGGGAATGTGCAAGGCACTGTGGGAAATGTAGTCTTAGCTGGAGGAGAGCAAGGGGGAAACTGGAGGGTGATAGGGGCTCAGGGGAATGTGCAAGGCACTGTGGGAAATGTAGTCTTAGTTGGAGGAGAGCAAGGGGGGAAATTGGAGGGTGATAGAGGCTGAAGAATCAAGGGGTAAGGGGAATATGCAAGCCATTGTGGGAAATGGAGTCTCAGCTGGAGAAGAGCTGATTTAGGGCCAAAAGCAGGGGTAGACAGGAGCAGCACATGCCTTGGGCACAGTTGGTATGGGGGGAATTGGAGGAAGAGTGGCCAAGAGCATAGGGGCAGCAGGAACGAGGGGCGGGGGGGGGGGGCATTTATACTTAAAATGATAATCTGTATTTAAAGCAAAAGGAAAACTTGATTAGGATTCCATTTCATAATACAACATGCAGGGAGGTACATTATCCGAATGATGCAAACAAGCAGTATTCTAAGAATTTGTAATGTAATTATTGCGAGCTTGTTGTACTGGAGCGCAAAACGGTTATCTAGTTGCCGTGGTTATTAAGCCTAGCAACCAGGCTGGGGACCAACTGCACAATTCCACCTATAAGATATTAAAAGATAATTTTGAGGTGAGCCTCTGGATGATTCACTGTAACACAGAATCAGTTTTCCTAAGGTGTCTCTTACGAGTGCCCCTCTGACACGAGAGGAGGATCCTCCTTACCGGTGATTGATCTCTCGCTGCCTCTGCAAAGTCACTGAACTCCATCCCCCCCCACATCCCCCCCACATCCCCGGCTGCTTTTGTCAGCACTGAAAGAATTCACACCATCCCATGAAAATTCCAAGCCTGACTCATGCACCCACCCCTCCTGACAACAGCCGCAGCATTCCTGCTGCCCCATCCACACAATATTGCCCCCCTTATTAGTCACTACCTGTATCACCTGCTTTCCCACACCCAGGTTTTATTTCCCCTTTCCTTCTTAAGTTACTGATGCTGAACTGCGACATTCAGTGATCTTGGGACAGAGATCAGTTATAGTTATATACAGAACACCCCCAGATAAGGGCAACCCTAGCATTAACATACACCCCCCCCCCACCCATTGGAGGTCTAGAAAACCTCCCAGAATTCCTCTCCCAGATTCTTTCAATCACCTAAAGCAACTGTTAATCTTTTGGGCTCAATGTGCCGCTGTCTCCTCTGGCAGCGAGAAGGGAAAACACAAAGCCCGTGGCCATGAATCATTTCAAATGATGGGCTCACTCCTGGCACTGTCCTTAGAATGCCTGGCACAGTGACGGAGCGAAAGCTTTATATGTGGGCGGGGGCACTATCTACTAAATAAAGCGCACAAAGTCCACTACTGTAAAAAGCCAAACACTGATATATGTGACTTTGTTAAAGTGACGGCAATGGAAAAGCCCATTAACTGAGACAATATTTGTCGAAAACGTAACTTCCTCCTAAGTGAACGCAACCCCTAGAACTCCCATAAAAACGCACAAATGAAATGACAATGTATCAAAATGTTACGTACATGTATTCTGTAATTCTGCTTTGTGGGTCGATGCTTTACGCCGCCCAAATTACAGATATTTAATGACTTGATCTGCTTGGCCAGAAGCAACATTTGTGCTGTGTGTGTCTGTGACTGGGGGCCACAATGGATCGGAGAATGTCGTTTCCCCCTCAGGGAAGAGTCTGTGCTGTGTAACGCCACTCCCTCACTACATACTGGGATGTCAGGTCGTGGGGAGGGGGGAGGTCACATTGTGTATTGTCATACCGCTGTTTGGTGGGGCAGGGGTGGGTTGCCTGCGTCTGCACAATAGATTTTGTATTTATATACAGTATAAGGTTAGTTACTAAATATTCCATTATAGGGTTAAGCCAATATAAACCCCCCTCCCAATTATGACCAAGTTGGACCTACTCAAAGGATATCTGCGCGAAAGTCAGCTACATGTGGTCGGTAAATCCAGTCGGGCAAGGACCCTTCTCAGCTTGAAACCCAGTAGTTGCCAGTTGGGTCTATCAGACCAGTTTGGGTGGCTTAATGGGGTAATTCTCCGCTTATTTAGCAACCTCACCAAACGAGTAGATCTTGCGGTGGGTGTATGGGCAGCTCTACAGTGTATGGATAAAGGATTACTGCTAGATAAACAGGTTATGCTAACGAGGGCAGAATCCAATGGCCATATATTGTTACACTACAATTCCCATGATGCACCAACAGCCTTCAGCTGGCAGCTGTAGCGAAAAGCACAGTACATGCTTTATCCGCCGTAGTAGCAAGTCCAACCTGCTCTCCCATAGGCATTAATAGAAGAAATCATCACTTGCTATGAAGGCTGGAATAATGACACAATGTAGCAATACACAGGAACAGAGCAGCACAACAGGAGGTATTTAAGAAACAACAACAAACATTCAGACAGAGAGAGAGACTTTCCCTCCATGGGATCAGTGTGGATGGGTGTAGCCAGTATATACATTTGCCTGGGGTAAATACAAAGGTAACACATGAGGTGATAGGGGAAGGGTGAGAAGAGCAAGCACAGGAGGGGTTAAATGAGCAGGTGTTACACCAGTGAAGGGGTTACAACAAGGAGAGAAAGGGTTAACCCATAGATAAGGAACAGGCTGAAATATAAGGGGAAACTGAGAATATTATTTTTTTTTTTTAGGGACTAATAGTGATGGGCAGCAAGCAGTGAGGCATATGGACTATCCCAAGCTATCATTTACAGCAGGTTAGCTGCCATAGAATACTGAGAGTTGCAGTTCAGCAGCAGCAAGGCATATGGACTATCCCAAGCTATCATTTACAGCAGGTTAGCTGCCATAGAATGCTGAGAGTTGCAGTTCAGCAGCAGTGAGGCAATGGACTATACCCAGTTATCATTTGTAGCAGGTTAGCTGCCATAGAATGCTGAGAGTTGCAGTTCAGCAGCAGCAAGCAGTAAGGCATATGGACTATCCCAAGCTATCATTTCTAGCAGGTTAGCTGCCATAGAATGCCGAGAGTTGCAGTTCAGCAGCAGTGAGGCAATGGACTATACCCAGCTATCATTTCTAGCAGGTTAGCTGCCATAGAATTCTGAGAGTTGCAGTTCAGCAGCAGTGAGGCAATGGACTATACCCAGCTATCATTTCTAGCAGGTTAGCTGCCATAGAATTCTGAGAGTTGCAGTTCAGCAGCAGTGAGGCAATGGACTATACCCAGCTATCATTTCTAGCAGGTTAGCTGCCATAGAATGCTGAGAGTTGCAGTTCAGCAGCAGTCAGGCATATGGACTATCCCAAGCTATCATTTCTAGCAGGGTAGCTGCCATAGAATGCTGAGAGTTGCAGTTCAGCAGCAGTCAGGCATATGGACTATCCCAAGCTATCATTTCTAGCAGGTTAGCTGCCATAGAATTCTGAGAGTTGCAGTTCAGCAGCAGTGAGGCAATGGACTATACCCAGCTATCATTTCTAGCAGGTTAGCTGCCATAGAATTCTGAGAGTTGCAGTTCAGCAGCAGTGAGGCATATGGACTATACCCAGCTATCATTTCTAGCAGGGTAGCTGCCATAGAATGCTGAGAGTTGCAGTTCAGCAGCAGTCAGGCATATGGACTATCCCAAGCTATCATTTCTAGCAGGGTAGCTGCCATAGAATACTGAGAGTTGCAGTTCAGCAGCAGCAGCTCAGAGACTAGGAAAGCTAAGCCCGAACCAACAGCCCTACAGGCTCCATAGGAGGAAAGAGAAGGCGCTTCAGGCTAGAGGCAGGGAAGGACACGCCATAGACCAAGAGATGCCAGTCTCCCCAGCCCGCCCCAGCCCACACACACAGCGATAATGGCAGCTCCTTACCCTGCGTTGTGAAGCGCTGGAAGAGGCCTCTGTATCCCCACAATTCAGTCAGGAACTCGCCCAGACCTGAACACTCCAACAACTAAGCCCTACACCGAGCTGTCAGCAGCACCCCCCACCCAACCAGCAACGCCCCGCCCCCCAGCCTGACAATAACCACTGCCCGGCCGTCTCTTGCTTTCAATTGGAAAACATGTGAATCAGTCACAACGCCCAGTCCTTCCCAAACGCCCACCCCACGAAGCCCACACTTTCCCCATTGGCTGCCTTCGCTGGCAATCATTCTTGTGTTTCACTCCATGCCTATTGTAATCTGCGATTGGGCACAAGTTGGGAAGGTGAACTCTGATTGGAGGAGTTCTATATCAATCCAAATAACGCCGTCCAATAGCTGCGGAGGGGGGCATTGCCCGCAGACACGGGTGTGACCTGTAATGCCCTCCTTTAAATGACGTTATGGGCTTCACCTGTGCAGGTGAGTCAGGCAGAAAGAGAGAGACAAGGGCAGCAGACAGGGAGGGGAGGTGTGAGCTGTAGTTTCTGTTATGGAGGTTTTTATAGGGCAACTGGTGCTGAGTAGGGGCGTATTCAGGGGCTTCTGATACGCAAGCCTTCCATTCTGTCAGGAGAACAAGAACACTACAAAGTCTCTTTATTATTAGTTCAACTCATTTCTGCTTTCCTTATTATAAGTGTTCCCTTATTGTGAGACTATACTATCTGATGGCAACTCTCCAGCTATTGGACTACAACTCCCAGCATGCCTTGACAGCCTATGTTTCCACACATTAAGAGATTCCCTTACAGTACAGCTTTGAAATAGTACATATTAGCCTCTGTACTCTGTACAGCAGGGGCCCTCAAACTCAAACAGGGGGCCAGTTCACGGTCCCTCAGACTGTTGGGGGGCTAGTCTTCAAACTACGCCTGCGTCCTCACCCCTGGCTACTACCTGTCTGCCTCGGCGTAGTCCCAGTGGGGGGCTGGGTAAATGACCTTGGGGGGCCATTGGCCTGCGGGCTGTAGTTTGAGGACCCCTGAACTACAGCTACCCATAACAGTTGATGGTGAGTGCTGGGAGTTGTAGTTTAGGCTGCTAATCGCTGCTTTTTGCTTTATATCTAGTTATGCTTAAACCATACGCTGACATCAATACAATGTCTGGTAGCTAAATGACTACATTAGGATGTAATTATGAAACAGATCAATCCCACCCCTGCCCCACCAAACAGTGGAATGACAATACACCGTGTCACCTCCCCCTCCCTACGACCTGACATCCCAGAATGTAGTGAGGGAGCGGCTCTTCCCTGGGGGGTGAGAACTAGACTCCCTGCTCCGCTGTGGCCCCATAGGGTCAGCAGTACAGTGACAAGCAACTGTATTTACCAGGGGGCACCCTACAGAACACAGGGAAGTTTCACTTGTACATAACAATGATACATTGTCCTCACTGGAGTTAAATGGGAGTTCCGGGGTTGTGTTCACTTGGGAGGAAATTATGTTTTTTAATGGGCACAAGCAAATATTGGCTTTCCAATTGCCGTCACTTTGAATGTAAAGTGAACATATAGCTCCCTACTGTAGTGGACTTTATTCACTGCATTTAGTAGATCATGCCCTTACCCCCCCTCCCCAACATACAGTGCCCGGTTAATGGGAATATTCTTTCAATGACTGTACCAGACAGTCTTCAGCCGTGTGAGAACAGTGCCCATGATTTGAAATGATTCATAGCCAATGGATTAGAGATTTTTCTTCTTGCTGCCAGAGGAGACAGCAACACATTGAGCCCAAAAGAATAAAGGGGTTGTTCACCTTTTTATTTACTTTTTTGTTTAGCACTTCAGAAGCTCTCCAGTTGCTAGGGTTCAGTTTAACCTAGCAACCAGGCAACAATCTAAAAAAGAGAGATTGGAATATTAATAGTGGAGGGCCTAAATAAATAAGGAATAAAAAGTAACAATAATGATAAAATTGTAGCCTCACAGAGCAATAGTATTTTGACTGCCAGGGTCAGTGACCCCCATTTGAAAGTTGGAAAGAGTCAGAATAATTCAAAGATGATTAAAAAAAATAAAGACCAATTAAAAAGTTGCTAAGAATAGGCCATTCTTTTATAAAGCGCCAACATATTCCGCAGCGCTGTACAATAGGTATGTGGGAGAGGAATTCTGGGAGGTTTTCCACACCACCAATGGGGGTGGGTTGTTAATTTTAGGGGATGTTCTGTATGTGACTGTAAGAGCATTGATTGTCAGTTCAGCATCAGTAACCTGCGAAGGGAAGGGGAACCAAAACCTGCTCCCAAAAAGCAGGTGAAAGAGGTAGTGACTAATAAGGGGGGATGATTTTGTCTGGATGGGGCACTATTATTACTAAAGAGTTGGCAGGAGGGGTGGGTGCCTGGAATTTTCACGGAATAGTGTGAATTATTTTAGTGCTGAGCGGAGAGGCGGTGCCTGTGCTAGTAAATTATGGATGCTCAGTTGGCCACAGGGATTCCTCCCATGATTCCTTGAGTTAAAGTTTAAACCGCTAATGTTTTTGCTCTAAGGGAAGAAAAGAGTGTACCATGGGGCATGGGGGGTACCTTTGGTTACATGGCGGCTTTCCCTGCATTCAGGGCTGACCGTAGCCAGCAGGGAGTGGGCCGGGAGTACCAGAGACTGCAACCAGAGATCAATCACTGCTAATCTGCCATTAGGAGACTGCAGAGAACTTCAGAGGATTTAAACTTTAATGATTTTCTTTAACTGAAATGATTCTGCCAGAATGCCAGCGGCTTATTGCGAGTTGCAGAACACCGTTTTAGTTTCAATTTTAGTATGTTATAGCATGGCTTAACTTTTCGGTTGGTCTTCGTTTTTATTTTTTTTATTGTTTTGAATTGTAAGTTTTATCACATGGCTTTCTATTTCATTCATATTCCTGTCTCTCTTTCAAACCACATTCTGGTTGCTAAAATGGACCCTAGCAACCAGACAGCTGTTCAGATTCCAAGCTGGAGAGCTGCAGCACGAAAAGCTAAATAATTCAAAAACTACAAGTACAGGTATGGGACCTGTTATCTAGAATGCTCTGGACCTGGGGTTTTCTGGATAAGGGATCTTTCCGTAATTTGGATCTCCATAACTTAAGTCTGCTAAAAATCATTTAAAGATTAAATAAACCCAATAGGATTGTTCTGCCCCCAACAAGGGGTAATTATATCTTAGTTGGGATCAAGTACAGGTACTGTTTTATTATTACAGAGAAAAGGGAATCATTTAACCATTAAATAAACCCAATAGGGTTGTTCTGCCCCAATAAGGGGTAATTATATCTTAGTTGGGATCAAGTACAGGTACTGTTTTATTATTACAGAGAAAAGGGAATAATTTAACCATTAAATAAACCCAATAGGGCTGTTCTGCCCCAATAAGGGGTAATTATATCTTAGTTGGGATCAAGTACAGGTACTGTTTTATTATTACAGAGAAAAGGGGAATCATTTAACCATTAAATAAACCCAATAGGGCTGTTCTGCCCCCAATAAGGGGTAATTATATCTTAGTTGGGATCAAGTACAGGTACTGTTTTATTATTACAGAGAAAAGGGAATCATTTAACCATTAAATAAACCCAATAGGGCTGTTCTGCCCCCAATAAGGGGTAATTATATCTTAGTTGGGATCAAGTACAGGTACTGTTTTATTATTACAGAGAAAAGGGAATCATTTAACCATTAAATAAACCCAATAAGACTGTTCTGCCCCCAATAAGGGGTAATTATAAATAATTTATAAATAAAAAAAATATTCCCTTTTTCTCTGTAATAATAAAACAGTACCTGTACTTGATCCCAACTAAGATATAATTACCCCTTATTGGGGGCAGAACAGCCCTATTGGGTTTATTTAATGGTTAAATGATTCCCTTTTCTCTGTAATAATAAAACAGTACCTGTACTTGATCCCAACTAAGATATAATTACCCCTTATTGGGGGCAGAACAGCCCTATTGGGTTTATTTCATGGTTAAATGATTCCCTTTTCTCTGTAATAATAAAACAGTACCTGTACTTGATCCCAACTAAGATATAATTACCCCTTATTGGGGCAGAACAGCCCTATTGGGTTTATTTCATGGTTAAATGATTCCCTTTTCTCTGTAATAATAAAACAGTACCTGTACTTGATCCCAACTAAGATATAATTACCCCTTATTGGGGCAGAACAGCCCTATTGGGTTTATTTCATGGTTAAAAGATTCCCTTTTCTCTGTAATAATAAAACAGTACCTGTACTTGATCCCAACTAAGATATAATTACCCCTTATTGGGGGCAGAACAGCTCTGTTGGGTTTATTCAATATTTAAATGATGTTTAGCAGATTTAAGGTATGGAGATCCAAATTACGGAAAGATTCCTTATCCGAAAACCCCCAGTTCCCAAGCATTCTGGATAACAGGTCCCATATCTGTACCTATAAATCTTAAATGAGAAGAAAAGATAGATATCACATGGGAGGGGTACCAAGTTGTTAGCCTCCTCCCCCCCCCCCCCCCCAGTCATTTTAGGCACTTATTTCCTATCCAGGGCCCCCTTTTTATTAAAAAAAAATGTAACCAGCCTGGGCTCGGGTACCCATAAGAAGTGGTTCTTTGGATTTTTTTCAAGTAGAAAGTTAAAGAGGTGATTCACCTTTACGTTAACTTTAGCATGTTATATGGCCAGTTCTTAGCAACTTTTTTAATTTATTACCTTTTATTTCAATCATTAGCTCTTTCCAGCTTTCAAAAGGGGGGTCACTGACCCTGGCGACCAAAAATATACAACTGAGGCTACAATTTCATTGCTTTTTATTACTTATCTTTTTATATTGACCCACTCCTGTTCATATCCCATGTTCTCATTCAAACCACTGCCTGGTTGTTAGGGTAAGTTGGACCCTAGCAACCATATAGCTGCTATAATTCGAAACTGGAAAGTTGCTAGATAATTATGTCAATAATTATGTCAAAAAACACAGATAATAAAATATGAACAGCACTTGCAAATTGTTTCAGTATAGCTACTTCAACATACTAAAGGTTTATCTAAAGGTGAACAACTAAATAAATGAAAAATCTTTACATGCTTGGGCTCTTGTGATGTTTTTGCATCCCCCAAGGGTTCCTGGCAGCTACAATACTTTGATGGTCCATCATTCCCCCCCATATATGTCTTTTATTTTGATTTATGCGTTCCTTTCTTTATGAAAGTGCCATAGAAACCAGTTACGGATCCCCTATTTATCTGCAGAGGCGGCAGAGACTACAGGCTGACACTTGTACTCGCTGCTACAAAATCTAGGCTGGGTTTATTTCATTCATAAATCCGCTCACTGGACTAGATTTATAGATGTTGTAAGCCTGGATGTTGTTTTACAGGCATTGTATTCAGACGCTTCCAAGCCTTGAATGGGATGGGCGGAATAGTTGGCTGGGAACCTGAAGCTGATCGGTTCTTTGTAAAGCAGTGCTATCCAACTTGCCTGCACCCCCCCCATCCCCTTGTGTGGCCACTGTATTGCTCATACGTTTAAGCCCCTGTAGTGTTCACACTTGTAAGCCCATTGTTCACACCTGTAAGTCTATACATTGTTCACACATGTAAGCCCCTGTATTGTTAACATATCAGACTCAGACTGTAGGTGCCCACATTGTTCACCCGTTCACACCTCAGGCAGACTGTGGGAGCAGTGCTGGCATTCTGTTACTGTACATAGTACTGCCTGTGTGTGCCATACTCTGCCTGCCCTATGCTGCCTGTGTGTGCCATAGTCTGTCTGCCCTATGCTGCCTGTGTGTGCCATACTCTGTCTGCCCTATGCTGCCTGTGTGTGCCATACTCTGTCTGCCCTATGCTGCCTGTGTGTGCCATACTCTGCCTGTCCTATGCTGCCTGTGTGTGCCATACTCTGCCTGCCCTATGCTGCCTGTGTGTGCCATACTCTGCCTGCCCTATGCTGCCTGTGTGTGCCATACTCTGCCTGCCCTATGCTGCCTGTGTGTGCCATACTCTGCTTGCCCTATGCTGCCTGTGTGTGCCATACTCTGCCTGCCATATGCTGCCTGTGTGTGCCATACTCTGCCTGCCCTATGCTGCCTGTGTGTGCCATACTCTGCTTGCCCTATGCTGCCTGTGTGTGCCATACTCTGCCTGCCATATGCTGCCTGTGTGTGCCATACTCTGCCTGCCCTATGCTGCCTGTGTGTGCCATACTCTGCCTGCCCTATGCTGCCTGTGTGTGCCATACTCTGCCTGCCCTATGCTACCTGTGGGTGCCATACTCTGCCTGCCCTATGCTGCCTGTGTGTGCCACACTCTGCATTCCCTATGCTGCCTGTGTGTGCCATATTCTGCCTGCCGTATGCTGCCTGTGTGTGCCATACTCTGCATTCCCTATGCTGCCTGTGTGTGCCATACTCTGCCTGCCCTATGCTGCCTGTGTGTGCCATACTCTGCCTGCCCTATGCTGCCTGTGTGTTCCATACTCTACCTGCCCTATGCTGCCTGTGTGTGCCATACTCTGCCTGCCCTATGCTGCCTGTGTGTGCCATTCTCTGCCTGCCCAACCTTGACTGTGTGCGTCATATTCTGCCTGCCCTATGCTGCCTGTGTGTGCCATACTCTGCCTCCCCTATGCTGCCTGTGTGCGCCATACTCTGCCTGCCCTATGCTGCCTGTGCGTGCCATACCCTGCCTTCCCTATGCTGCCTGTGTGTGCCATACTCTGCCTGCCCTATGCTGTCTGTGCGTGCCATACCCTGCCTGCCCTATGCTGCCTGTGTGTGCCATACTCTGCTTGCCCTATGCTGCCTGTGTGTACCATCCTCTGCCTGCCCAACCTTGCCTGTGTGTGCCATACATACCCTTTTAAAAACCATATTTTCCCCCCCTTTGCCCTTGAGCTTGTGTTGTGAATTGAGCCCTTACTTGTAAATAATTTTATGGCAGTTACTGGCCCTTTAAATAAACTAAAAGTTGAATTAATGACATGTTAAAAAGGATCTTATTCATCTTACAACATAAAATGCATCAAGTATCAAGTTAGACTGACTGTGCCTGATTTGCAGCTCTGTTGCGATGCAGGTTATTCTGGTAAATCCGACCCTGAAATAGAGCATTGGCTGGGTAATATATACATTGGATATTCCCTCTGGGAGATGCAAGTGCAGATTCCTGGATTATATTTAAAAAAAAAAATGATACCCGTGACCTGTGTGTCTTGGCATTGTGTGGATATGGGGCTGCCTGGTATGTACCAACATGGGTTTGCACAAGGGGGTATGTGGACTGAGGGGGCTCTAAAAGATGCAGTGAGACACCCATCACATGGGGGGACTCGGGAGTTATTGTAGATATATTGATCAGGTTGGGTCTGTGCTGAGTACTGGCTTGTAATGGAACGGGGGCAGGTTGAGTAGGCTGTGGGGGTCATAATCAAAGGTTTGCTCCTGTATTGGCACTTTGCCCTAAAGCATTAGTGGGCTCTGAGCAGTGATGGAGGGGCTCAGACTGAAGGCCGGTTAGGGTGGGAATTAGGGAGATTTGTTCTACACCTGAAAACCCAGTTTAATGGTCAGTAAGGGCGAGATTTGGGGAGAATATGTATTTTGTCCTAAATATTCTTGACACTATGACTGAAACCCTGATATTTTCCCATCTGTACTGATATCATGAGCAAAGGGCAGCGCCAGATTTCAAATCCGGGCGCACCGAGGCCGCCCAGCCGCCCCCTGCACAACTCACCCCCCCACGCAACTCATCCCCCCAAGCACACGCATTCGCAACTCCCCCCAGTGCACGTATGCGCATTTGCGCGGGCGCCGATATAAACTCATACGGAGCAGTGGGGAGAGGTCCCCACTGCTCCGTATGGGAGCAGAACTTCGGTGCGGCGGGGCGGTCCCACAACTGCCTCATCCATAACTTGATACTCGACCTGCCGACCACCATTAAAATGTTTAAAGGAGAAGGAAAGTCTCGATCACTAGGGTTGCCAAAATGTTAGGCACCCCCTAGTGTTTCGCTTACCTTATACCCTGGGGTGGTGCTCCTGTAAAGAGAAAACTGCCCCAGCCTGGGGTAGCTGTGATCAAGCGACCCTCTTCTGTCTTCACACTGCTTGTGCTTGCACAGTAGGATGGAAAGCCGAACTTAGAAGAAAATTGGCTTCTTCGCTGTACTGCGCAAGCGCCGGCACCGGCCCCGGGACTCCGAAGATAGACACGAGATGGAAGAGGATCGCTGGGTTGCATGAACCCCCAGGCTGGTGCAATTTTCTTTGAAGGGTAGGAATCCACAGAGGGAGTTACTCGCCCGCAATAGAGTAACTGATCCGAAAAGGCTTTCCACTGGCAATAATAGAGGTTGCCGGTGAAAAAGCCCTTTGCATCGCTTCCTCCATCGCATAATTTCCTCCTGCAGGCAACTTTGTGCAACTTTGGCAACCAAAGCAATGCAAAGGGCTTTCCACTTCCAACTTCTGTTGTTGCTGGTGGAAAGCTTAACAGGAGCACCGGCCCGGGGAATCCGATAAGTGATTACAATCACCGAGAAGTGCCAAACCCCCCTGTGATTGTAACTTTCCTTCCCCTTTAAGGGCCTTGACAGATGGGGAGATTAGTTGCCGTGCAACAAATCTCCCCCCGAAATGCCATCCCACCGGCTCAAATGTAAATCACCGGTGGGATGGCATTCGCGGTGAGGCAGGGGGATTAGTCGCCGACAAATCTCCCCGAAATGCCATCCCACCGGCTAGAAATTGACAAAGTTGCCTTGAGAGCCGCGTATGCCATCCCACCAGCGATTTACATTCAAGCCGATGGGGTGGCATATCGGGGAGATTAGTTGCCCGCGACAAGGGAAATTTGTTGCGCAGCCACTAATTTCCCCGTCTACCACGGCCCTAAAGGAGTAAAATATAGATAATATGGGTAATACAAGATAAGAAACATTGATAAGACCCACAACCCGACCCATGACCCGCCTGAAAATCCTTCTGTCAACCTGCAGGGTACCTGCCGTTCTTGCTGGTAACCCCACCCGCTGCAGGAGTCTATCCGGGGGTACCGGTTAAACACCCTCGTGATTAAATTATTGATTACCAAAGCAGTGAATGTACAAAATACTGATAAATATGGCAATATATGGGCAATAAAGCCAGCTCTTAGCCTGGTGGAATCCAGCTCCTTTGTTTTAGTTTAACAGCAATGACACTTTTCTATGGCCTATCCGCAGCCCGTTGGGAATTGAGGGGGAGCGGGGAGTTTTGCACAGAGCACCTTCAGCTCCTTCCCAGCGCTTGGCAGTTAATTGATTCCATCTGATTAGCTCATATTATCAGAGAGAAGGTCCCTCAAGGTCCTTGTATCTCCTGTGTCACTAATGGATTCCTAGTCACTCTCTCTGGAAGCGAAAGGGCACAGTCACTCGTTTCAAGGTCTCGGGCCAAAGGGAATTGAGGAGGGGATGAGTTAACCCTTCCCTGGGATGGAACAAAGGAGACACGTTAACCTTAATCTGATAATTAATCTTGGTTTTTAGATATTTTAGGACTAAAGATTATTTTAGTTCTGTTTGCCCAACAGCCGGTTTGGTGTGTCAGGGAAGAGGCAGATACTGATTTTATTTAAACACGCCAATGTGATCTACAGTATATTGCCAAGTGCAAAGGTTTGGGTCAGTTGTTAGAAATCAAAGGGTCATAAAAACAATTTTCGCTTTCATCTTAGTTGTGCCCTTGCAATAAAACCAAGATGTGCAGACAGGCGTGCCTCTGCATTAAATGAACAGTTCCGTGTAAAAATGAAACTGGGTAAAATAGATAGAATGTGCAAATAAGAAATGTTTTCAATATAGTTAATTAGGCAACAGTGTAATGACTGCAGTAAGCAGATGTCTAACATAATAGCCAGAACACTACTTCCTCCTTTACAGCTCTCCAAGCAGTCAGTAACCAATCAGTGACTTGAGGGGGGCCATATAGGACATAATTATTCAGTTAGTCTGCTATTGAATCTGACCTGCATGCTTACAAACTAAAGGTGGCCATACACGTTACCTCGCCAAGCGAGCAGATCTACGGGTGAGCGATATCGGGGGAATTCAAGCTAATTCGGCCATTTGGCCCTGGGGCGATATCGGCAAAATAAATAGAATGTGCAAATAAAAATGTTTTCAATATAGTTAATTAGGCAACAGTGTAATGACTGCAGTAAGCATTTGTCTAACATAATAGCCAGGACACTACTTCCTCCTTTACAGCTCTCGGGGAAATTCAGGCTAATTCGGCAGTTTGGCTCTGGGGCGATATCAGCAGCTACAATCGGCCCGTGTATGGCCACCTTAACTGACAATTATGTCCCATGTGGCCCCCTCTCAAGTCACTGACTAACTAGGAGATTAGAGAGCTGAAAGGAGGAAGTAGTGTTCTTGCTATTATGTTAGACATCTGTCCACTCTTTATAGATCACATTGTTGCCTAACTATATTATCTATATAGTTATCTATTATCCATTTTACCCAGTTTCATTTTTACACTGAACTGTTCCTTTAATAGCACGGTGCCAGACCCACGAGCAGAGCCTTAATCCTTTGAACTCCTGTTTGTTTTATTCCATGTATACACAAGGACTGAGCCGGCCCATGTGCCTGGGTTTATTATGTTTGTTACCCATCTTACTGTGCATGAAATCACTATACAGGGCCCCTTTAGCAGATTTTTCTGTAGGGGGGGCCCGGAGCGACCAAGTAACCGCTGAACAGTACTCAAGCCTAAGTAAGATATAATTAAAGGGGTTGTGAACCCAACTATAACACTGTCCCACTGTGCCCCCTAATTTTGTTATAGAAGTTGCTGGAAAACATAATTATAGATGCAAGAAAATTCACCAATGAGAATTCTAGTGATCAAAAAAAACTTTGTATTATAAATTCAAAAAAATCTGCCAATGAGAATGCTGATATGTCAGGCACTTGCTGGTATCTCATATATAGAGATAATTATGTCATTTTTATCCCTTTATTATATTACCCTGGAAGCAAACATGGAGATAAAGGACAAAGGTTAACAACCCCTTTAATCTATATTGGAGGCAAAACAATACTTTTGGCATTATTTAATGTTTATATGACTTTTTTGTAACCTTAAGGTATGGTGATCCAAATGGCCCCATATCTAGAAAACCCCCAGGACCTGAGCATTCTGGATAACAAGTCCCATACCTGTATTTTGCTGGCCACACTCTCTGACCCATTGGAGAAAGTTCTTCCATGGCCTACCAATGCTATAGTCTACCTTTTATCAATGATTCGGTTCGGAATTTGTCAAAGATTTGCCCTTTTTCAGCACACGTGCTTCTATTTAACCCTTCCATGGCCTAATTTGTAGGGATGCACCAAATCCTGGATTTGGTTTGAGATTCAGGCCGAATCCAGCGTTTTTTTCTGCCGGATTCAGGGTTTGGTCCAACCCAAAAATAATGGATTTGGCGCATCCCTACTGGTAACCCAATTGAGTAATACTCCTATAATATATTTTATTCACCCTGCTTTCCACTGTTACCTTTCCCATAAGATGCTGCAAAGTTCATATACTGTATTTATATACTGTTCCTGCTGCATTTTGGACTTCGTTATCAGTATGGCTATAAAACACGGCTGCTACAAGTCCCATCATTAATATGATATAAGCCGCTGACAGCTGAGAGGAACAAAACCATAACTCAGAAAGCCAATACCAACTCCTGAAAGATTTGGGGAATGGGAAGCACGTGGCTGAAGGCACCTGGAAGCCATAATCACAAGGAAATATAAATGTCTGCATCTCCATTGTGCCATGATCACTCTCTGGGGCGCCGCTTCCCTAAGGCGGATAAATCAATGTATAATATAATGTAACAGAACAAATGGCATTTTCTTAACGTCTAGGAAAGTTATGGTCAGTTTTAGTGCTTTCAAGAGGAAATGTCATTCCTGATGTCTTACTGTTCTATAGTATGCTATATACTTGGTGGTGCAGCCAGTTGCCCTTAATGTCCCCATACACTGGCAGATCCGCTCGCTTGGCGATGTTGCTAAGCGAGCAGATCTTCTCCCGATATCCCCACCTACGGGTGGGCAATATCGGGAGAATCCAGGGTAATTCGATCGTTTGCCCCGGGGGACCGCATCAACGAGCCAATGCGGTCCCCAATTTGACTAGACTTTCTAACCTGCCCGATCGAGATCTGGCTGATTTCAGGCCAGATATCGGTCGGGCAGGCCCGTTGGGGGCCTTTACCCTCAATGTGTCTCAACCAATGACATTTCCAGAGGCTAGCTGCACTTGCTCCCAGTGGCCTCAAAGAATTTCTGACCTAAAGGCAAGTTTTGGAGACCATGGGTAGTCTTCTAGCCCACATTGGGCTACCAAATAACCAATCGTAGCCCTTATTATTCACCGCCTAGGAACTTTTTAAATGCGTGTGTTGCTCCCCAACACATTTGATATCTAAATGTTGCTCACAGGTAAAAAAAAGTTGGGGACCCATGCCATAGACCAGGGATCCCTAACCAACCCCGAAAATGGGCACAAACTTTGAGGCCACTGGGAACAGCATCAAAGGGTTTGGAGAGTGTTACTCGCGAGCCACTGGTTGGGGATCACTGCCATAGACAGTCACTATTTATTGGTCTGGTTTGGGTCTCTGTGTCTATTCTAAATCCCAGTCTCGGCCTTTAATCGTTTCTTGATTTTTCAACTTACGGTCCCTTAGACCGATTCGGCAGCTTATCGGCCCGTGTATGGGCACTAACAACGGGCCTGCCCGACCGATATCCGGCCTGAAATCGCCCAGATATCGATCAGGCAGGTTAAAAAAATGTAGTCGGATCGGGGACCGCATTGGCTTGTTGATGTGGTCCCCGAATTAACTGCGCCCATTACAGTTGTTTTAATTCGATCGTTTGGCCCCAGGGCCAAGTGACCGAATTAGCCTAAATTCCCCCGATATCGCCCACCTGTAGGTGGGGATATCGGGAGAAGATCCGTCAAGCGAGCGGATCTTGACATGTATGGCCACCTTAACTCCATCCAAGGGAGCCACAGCAACTTGAGGTTGTAGATTTTCCCTTGTAATTGTGCCCTGATTGCCTCCATTGACCTAATCCATTTACTTCAATTACCAGAATGTGTTGAGTGGGGAGAGTGTCCATTTCCAGCTAGCAAATAAACCAGCTGTATGGCTTTAAGGCAATGGCACTCTGAGTGGTTTAGCGAGTCAGCAGCAGGGCAACAAGTCTTGTTACTTGAATCATCCCATTTGCCCGTGCCCATATAGAAACCTTCTGATTTTATCTCACCAGTTTGCTGGAAGGTGTAGAATGTCTGGGTCTATTCACAACTGTTCTCTTCCCATCATTCCATACACGTGAGTCACCCGGAAGCCAGCATTTCTTATCATAAGCCAACAAGCAGGATTTGCACTGTGTTTAAAGAACCACATACCCCCAGAATAAATAGCCTATTAAAGAATCTTACCAAACTGGAATATATATATCAGTAAGTATTGCCCTTTTACATCTTTTCCCTTGAGCCGCCATTTTGTGCTGGGCTGTGTGCTCCCTCAGAGATCAGCTGACAGGAAGTAATGCAGCTCTAACTGTAACAGGAAGTGGCCATATGGTGTACAGGTATAGGACCTGTTATCCAGAATGCTTGGGACAAAGGGTATTCCGGATAAGGGGTCTTTCCATAATTTGGATCTCCATACCTTAAGTCTAATAAAAAGTCAATAAAACATTAATTAAACCCAATAGGATTGTTTTGGATCCAATATGGATTAATTATATCTTAGTTGGGATCAAGTACAGGTACTGTTTTATTATTACAGAGTAAAGGGAATAATTTAACCATGAAATACAGTAAACCCAATAGGGCTGTTCTGCCCCCAATAAGGGGTAATTATATCTTAGTTGGGATCAAGTACAGGTACTGTTTTATTATTACAGAGAAAAGGGAATCATTTAACCATGAAATACAGTAAACCCAATAGGTCTGTTCTGCCCCCAATAAGGGGTAATTATATCTTAGTTGGGATCAAGTACAGGTACTGTTTTATTATTACAGAGAAAAGGGAATCATTTAACCATTAAATAAACCCAATAGGGCTGTTCTGCCCCAATAAGGGGTAATTATATCTTAGTTGGGATCAAGTACAGGTACTGTTTTATTATTACAGAGAAAAGGGAATCATTTAACCATTAAATAAACCCAATAGGGCTGTTCTGCCCCAATAAGGGGTAATTACATCTTAGTTGGGATCAAGTACAGGTACTGTTTTATTATTACAGAGAAAAGGGAATCATTTAACCATTAAATAAACCCAATAGGGCTGTTCTGCCCCAATAAGGGGTAATTATATCTTAGTTGGGATCAAGTACAGGTACTGTTTTATCACTAAAGACAAAAAGGAAATCAGTTTTAAAATTCCGAATAATTTGATTAAAATGGAGTGTATGGGAGACGGGCTTTCTGGATAACGGGTTTCCGGATAAGGGATCCCATACCTGTATATTAGTAAATACAGTTGTGTAGATAAATGAGACCTTTATAGCTAAATAACCAGTCTCTCAAGCAGAAGAACCAGTAAGTAGCATATTCGGTCACAAATGAACATTATATTGTAAAGAGCATTTTATTGGCTAGTACTTTCTTATTTAGTGCCTTGGCAGAAATTCTGTATCCATGTCACTGTAACTTGACTTTTTTAGCTTTAGCAGCGGGTCAGCGAGGGGCTTGTTAGACTGATCAATGGCGGAACTGTCCTGACCCAAAACTAAATTGTAACTAAAGGCTTGAGGTAAAAGTTGAGGTTTGTTCCCACGCAGGGAAAGACAATAGGCTGAGGAATGGAAGAGTGAGTTGTACCTTGGGGCAGATGCTAAATCAGGGGGGTAGAATAACACAGAATAGGCAGTCATTGCCTTTAGGGTCTTACTTATTATCTTCTGTTCCCCCCTCTAGCCTCCGGACCCCATGCCCTGCGCTAAAGACAGGCAGCTCACATTGACACCCTAAACCCTCAGTGCTGCTCTCGCTGCTTTCGGAGCCGAGTCAACATTCTTGCAAGCAGATCGTGTTTCTTTGAAGGTTAGCTTTTATACATACATTTTATAGATATATTGGACATTGCTTTATAGCCGGAGTGTATAATACTGGTATTATCCCTGCTCCCAAATGCCTTGTTAAAAGTAGCGCGTTTTATGCCGCTCTCTATTCCAGTTCCAAGGACAGACAACTAGATCTTGTGTCAGAATTTGTGATTAATCTACAGGGGCCCCCAAGCTGTAAAATCTGCTCTGATTTCAGCCTTAAGGGAGAAGGAATGGTGCAATTACTGGGGGGGGGGGGGGGTGCCAAAATGTTAGGCCCCCCCCCAGTGGGTTGGTGCACCTGTTAGGAGAAAACTGCACCAGCCCGGGGTAGCTGCGAGAGAGCAACCCTCTTCCTTCTCTCGTCTATTATGAAGAGAAGCAGGGTCGGACTGGGCCGCAGGGACACCGGGAAAATACCTGGTGGGCCCCAGCAGCCCAGACCTGACCATATTGCCGCTTCCTCTGGCCTCCGATGTGCACTCCTAACGCCGGCCGTCGGAGAGGGGCCCTTGCGCGGGGGAGGAAGGGGGTTAGGGGTGCGCGGTGGGGGCCCCTGCAAAGGACGCGGCCAGAGGAGGCACTTTGGGGGGTGCAGGGCCTCTGGGGTGGTAGCCCCAAGATATCGGCAGCTACTATCAGCCCGTGTATGGGGACCTTAAGTCCCTCAGACTGTTGGGGGGCCCGACTATAGTTTGTGGCTCGGTGTATTCTCACCCCTGGCTACTACCTGTCTGCCTCAGCAATGTGGTGCCCTGGGGCCGAGGGCCACACTGAGGCAAACAGGTAGTAGCCAGGGGTGAGGATGCAGCAGGGGCAGGGGCCAGGTAAATTACCTTGGGGGGCCGTATCCAAGTTTGAGGACCCCTGCTCTATATGTATGTGATTCTAGTTTAGAATTGTCTTTTTACCTCAGTACAGCTATAGGCAGAACCCTCATTGCAGCCTCCAGATCCACTAGCAGTTGTTGAACTGCACAACCCTGCAACCCTGAGCTGGGATTTGTATCTGGGGGGCTGCAAGTCGAATATTCCCTTATGAAGAATTATATCATGTGCTTATAAATGTTTCAAGTGCTTCATTAGCCTCTCAGATTAACACTACGTTGGTATGAACACTTCTCCTCCAAGAACACTCCAATGATAGGCAGGGGTGCCCTGGAGTGCGGCTCTTGTGGGATAATTAAAAGGATTTGAGGCCCAGCGTTGGGGCTATTGTATTAGCAGACCATATCTTTGAATGAATCAGGTTCTTCATTACGAGCACAAGGACAAAGTGACTGTTCTGATTGCAATCTAAATTGGGAGACGGGCATCAGTGCGGAGATCAGCCTCAGCGCTGTCACTTTATATAATATCAAATGAGAAGATGGCCAAGGAGCTGTACAATACTGATTGGTCATTAATTACACGGGCTACAGTCAGCGCTGGCACAGTGATGTCATCTCTTTATAAAGTCTAAGTGATGTCACATCCACATTTCTATTGTGCTTAAAAGGGAACTTCACCCAAACACAACTTAAGCAACACAATTTCAAGTAGCTTTGCAATATAGATCAGTTAAATAAAATGCAGCCTTTTCATGATGTTTAATGTAATAATATGGTTTGGAACAGGCCCCTAAGCCCCGCCCCCTGTTCCCCTGCTGGTCTGGCTGGCTACTTTGTGACTCAAATAAAATGTAACAGTAGCGCCTGTCCCTCAGCCTGCCTTCAGCCTGCATCCTCCCAATCCCACAATTCCCTGCTGCACACGTGTCAATAAGGAAAGGAACATCTCAGTGCAATGCATTGTGGGTTATGTAGTTCCTGCATGCTGTCTGTAAGCTGTGGAGAAGTGTTTACAATTTGTAACATCAGTGTTTTAGTCCCTCCTCCCCTGCCAGGATTTCAAATGATGCAGAAAGAGAAGAACAGTTTTGCAGCTGGATTTCAGCATATAAAAATGGTATTTATTCCTACTTTTTTGAAGGAACAGATTACAGGGATAGGGATATAAGGGGTTTCTGGGCTCTATAACACATTTTGGTACGGAAGCCTGAGTTCCCCTTTAATAAGGGATCAGAAACTCATTTTCCAAAGTGGGACTATGACCCATCTTTATCATGTAGTAGACTGTTGAAATAAGCAGAAAGCGGCAGTGAGTCAGGCTGAGCTCATTGCAGGCAAATGCGCCAGTAAATGCGCCAGTCAGTTATCTGTACCCCAGTCACTCGCTCGCAATGCAGAAAGTTCACACTGTGACTCTAATTCTGCCCGGTAGTTTCTTTCCCCCACCCAAAAGAAGCGTCTGACCCGGAGGCGTATAGGAGGTGTGCACTTTCCCTAGCCTGCCTGGGCAGGTCTATCCCCACCGAGCGTTCCAGTGGGAACTTGGCACCAAGCTGTGTAAGGAGGAGACAACTCTTTATGGAATGGTTTATTACAGGAGCGTAATGCTATAATGCTGACTTACCCTTGTTTAAAATGGGCGGCTGCAACACCCATTGCATATAAATACTATGCGTAAGTGTTCATACCTTATAAGCACTTTACTTACAAAAGAAATGTCGTTTCCTACTGCCTAACAGCCTCTCTATCTCATACACATTCATGTGGGAGTCAGCAAGTGAGGGGTTTATATTGATTAATAAAAAGTATTTATAAAGCGCCAATACATTCCTTCTGCTACATTGTTTCAGGAGTCCATACCAGGGGTGCAGAGCCAATAAACAGACATCGATTCCAATAGCAAATGACATATAACTTCAAAACCAGTGAATATTTATAATGAATGTACATTGGAGAAATGCTTGGAATCAGTGGCATAACTATATATACAGCAGAACCCGTGGAAATAAACCCAATAGGGCTGTTCTGCCCCCAATAAGGGGTAATTATATCTTAGTTGGGATCAAGTACAGGTACTGTTTTATTATTACAGAGAAAAGGGAATCATTTAACCATGAAATAAACCCAATAGGGCTGTTCTGCCCCAATAAGGGGTAATTATATCTTAGTTGGGATCAAGTACAGGTACTGTTTTATTATTACAGAGAAAAGGGAATCATTTAACCCTGAAATAAACCCAATAGGGCTGTTCTGCCCCCAATAAGGGGTAATTATATCTTAGTTGGGATCAAGTACAGGTACTGTTTTATTATTACAGAGAAAAGGGAATCATTTAACCATGAAATAAACCCAATAGGGCTGTTCTGCCCCCAATAAGGGGTAATTATATCTTAGTTGGGATCAAGTACAGGTACTGTTTTATTATTACAGAAAAAAAGGAAATCATTTTTAAAAATAAGAATTATTTGCTTATAATGGAGTCTATGGGAGATGGCCTTTCTGTAATTCAGAACTTTCTGGATAATGGGTTTCCAGATGCCTGTATATAAAAAACAGTGACTTGCACCACAGGAAAGGGCTAAATAGGAGTAGTGATCAAACGTGCCAGCGCTTACTGACCCCTGCAGCCCACCCGCCCCCTCATGTGCACTGCTGTTACTCAGGTGGGTGCTAATGTACCTATTTAGCTGATACCGTGACTCCCATAATTCCTGTTTAGAGACATAGATGTATCCACAAACAGCAGCCTGTTAGGGCATGTACCCTTAAATAGGGTTGTTCGTGCTGTGTGGTCCTGGGCATTCTACCAATCAGCAACAAGTGTGTATTGATCTCATTCTGCTCGCCAGGTCCGTAGCCACAGGACAGGAGACTGACACTCTACACCAGGGGTGGGCAAACTTTTTGGCTCAGGGGCCACATTAACTAACAGACGGGCCGGACCGGGCCGGAACAGCGTTACGCCCGGGGCTGCCATCAAAAATTATGGGGCCTCTCAGCTCCACCCCAGCGACCCCCTGCTTCCTCCGTCCCGTCCTTCTGTTCCCTGGCTCCCCAGTGCATTCTTTTATATGGTTGCGCCCCGTGCGTGCTGACGCTGTGCGCACGCACGGGGCGCAACCAATCAGGGCCCGTCATCCTTTTAAGGGGGCCGGAGACGGCGGGCCGGATTGAAAGGACTGACGGGCCGGATGTGGCCCGCGGGCCGTAGTTTGCCCACCCCTGCTCTACACAGACAATACTGGTCTTGTTTGGGCTCTAGGCCAATAGAAACTATGCAAGCGGAATCAGAAATAAATAAGAATCATCATCATCATCGTTGGCATTCCCATTACAAGGGGGAAGTCATTAAACAATGTTTCCTAAATTAATTAATTACCCCTTATTGGGGGCAGAACAGCCCTATTGGGTTTATTTCATGGTTAAATCATTCCCTTTTCTCTGTAATAATAAAACAGTACCTGTACTTGATCCCAACTAAGATATAATTACCCCTTATTGGGGGCAGAACAGCCCTATTGGGTTTATTTCATGGTTAAATGATTCCCTTTTCTCTGTAATAATAAAACAGTACCTGTACTTGATCCCAACTAAGATATAATTACCCCTTATTGGGGGCAGAACAGCCCTATTGGGTTTATTTAATGGTTAAATGATTCCCTTTTCTCTGTAATAATAAAACAGTACCTGTACTTGATCCCAACTAAGATATAATTACCCCTTATTGGGGGCAGAACAGCCCTATTGGGTTTATTTCATGGTTAAATGATTCCCTTTTCTCTGTAATAATAAAACAGTACCTGTACTTGATCCCAACTAAGATATAATTACCCCTTATTGGGGCAAAACAATCCTATTGGGTTTATTTAATGGTTAAATGATTCCTTTTTCTCTGTAATAATACAACAGTACCTGTACTTGATCCCAACTAAGATATAATTACCCCTTATTGGGGGCAGAACAGCCCTATTGGGTTTATGTAATGGTTAAATGATTCCCTTTTCTCTGTAATAATAAAACAGTACCTGTACTTGATCCCAACTAAGATTACCCCTTATTGGGGGCAGAACAGCCCTATTGGGTTTATTTCATGGTTAAATGATTCCCTTTTCTCTGTAATAATAAAACAGTACCTGTAGTTGATCCCAACTAAGATTACCCCTTATTGGGGGCAGAACAGCCCTATTGGGTTTATGTAATGGTTAAATGATTCCCTTTTCTCTGTAATAATAAAACAGTACCTGTACTTGATCCCAACTAAGATTACCCCTTATTGGGGGCAGAACAGCCCTATTGGGTTTATTTCATGGTTAAATGATTCCCTTTTCTCTGTAATAATAAAACAGTACCTGTACTTGATCCCAACTAAGATATAATTACCCCTTATTGGGGGCAGAACAATTCTATTGGGTTTATTTCATGTTTAAATTATTTTTTTAGTAGACTCAAGGTATGGAGATCCAAATTACGGAAAGACCCCTTATCCGGAAAACCCCAGGTCCCGAGCATTCTGGATAACAGGTCCCATACCTGTACTATACTTCCTTAATTATGTATAAGGTATGCGCGCTCGGGGATGGGGGTTGGGCGGTCAGTTGGGGCCCCGGTGGGCCCCACACACCCCAGTCAGACACTGCTCTCTAACATGGACTGGCAGACATTGAAACAGAGGTGCTCAATCCTCCGTCCTCACGTTTAATTACATTTCATTTTTGATTTTTCATGAAGGTTCCCCTTTAACTCCAGACTGTACCCAGGGGAATGCTGGGAGGTGCAACAGCTGGAGGGCAGAAGGAGGAAACGGAGCAGTAAAAATAAATGGGACCCATGGGCTAAGAATGTAAAGGGGAACAAAAACTAAAGCAAAAGAAGTAAGTGATATAAATGACAAAGCAGTGGCACTGCCAGTAACAAATGATAACCATTTCCCCTTATGTTGTTATTTACAATAGAAGTTGACCTTTAAGTTATCTTTTAGGGGTATATTTATCATACTGTGTAAAAAGTGGAGTGAAGCATTACGGGTGATCAGTAATTAGCACTTTTTACACAGCATGATAAATATACCCCTTATTGTTTCCAAGAATGGCCAATTCTAAGCAACTTTTCAATTGGTCTTCATTATTTATCTGTTATAGTTTTTTAGTTATTTGCCACCTTCTTCCAACTAATTGCGGCTTTCAAATGGGGGTCACTGACCCCGGCAGCCAAAAAACTATTGCTCTGTGAGGCTCCAGTTTTATTGTTATTGTTACTTTCCATAACTCATTTTTCTATTCAAGTCCTCATCTATTTATATATCTGTCTCTCATTTAAACCACAGCCTGGTTGCTAAGGTAATTAGGACCTTAACAACCAGTTTACAATTTCAGCAGCTGTCTGGGTCCAAATTACAAGCAATGGTATTAATGAGAGATGGGAATATTTATAGAATAGGCCTGAATAGAAAGGTAATACAAAGTTAAAATAACAATAAAACTGTAGCCTCACAGAGCAATATGTTTTTGGCTGCCGGGGTCAGTGACCCCCAATTTGAAAGTCGTAAAGAGTCAGAAGAAGGAGGCAAATAATTAAAATAATATTAAAAATAAAGACCAAATGAAAAGTTGCTAAGAACTGCCCACTCTATGATAAATTAATTTTATCACAGGGGTCACCATCTTGGAGTGTCTGTGGCACTGCACATGCTCAGTGGGCTCTGGGCAGCTGCTGAGAAGCTGAGCTTAGGGGTTGTCGCAAATAATCAAGCAGAAAATGGGAATTACTTGTCATATAAGCTGATGCTACAGGGCTGATTATTACATTCTGATGGTAATTGCACTGGTTTCAGAGCTGCCATATAGTAATTATCTGTATTTATTACCGATCAGCCTTGTATTGTAATATTTATATTGTGTGCGGGGAATCAGCAGAAAAGAAGATGGGGGGCTACTGGGGCATCTTTGGGGGCACAGAGCTTCCCTGCTAAAGGGCTGTGGGTGCCTTGGGAACCCAAAACATAATGTACAAGATATCTAGCCTACTCCTTTAGTTAGGCTTTAGTTCCCCTTTAAACCACACCTGAGTAGTTTGTGTAGGGTTTTTTTAAAAAATCATTTCACTTTCAAATTTACACTCTTTAATTAAAAAACAAATGCACCCGTAATGGAAATGGGTTGCTATGAGAGCCCCTCCTGCCCCTGAGAGGCACCAAGGCAACGTTGTACCTGGGATAAGGAAAAGGGTGCGTTACACACACACTGATACCTGCTCCGTCAGCACCTACAGAGCCACAAGGCAGGGTGCTGCCGACAGTCATGCAGGTGTGTCCTGAAGGGAGGGTGCTAATTGCTCAGGCAGATTTCAGATGGTAACTAAGGGCTTTATTGGCAATAACAGCCTCTGCCTTTGCTCCGTAAGCAGATAAGGGCCCTGTGCCGAGATCTCCTGCACATTCTAATATATAATTGTCCTCCTTCGTGTTCCTGGATTGCTGCTGAGAAAATGGCCCTAACAATGCAATAACATTCCTAAGAGACTGCTCATTCATCAGCTCTGCTTACCCAGTGCAGCGCTCTCTCACTTAAAGGGGAACTAAAACTTATGAATGAGCCCCTCACAGCACAGAAACCCCTCATATACCTGTAATCTGTTCCTTCAAACAGTAGGAATAAATACCATTTTTATATGCTGAAATCCAGCTGCAAAACTGTTCTACTCTTTCTGCATCATTTGTAATCCTGGCAGGGGAGGAGGGACTAAAACACTGATGTTACTGATTGTAACAACTTCCCCACAGCTTACAGACCGCATGCAGGAACTACATAACCCACAATGCATTGCACTGGGATGTTCCTTTCCTTATTGACATCTCGTGTGCAGGCAATTGTGGGATTGGTTAGGCCTCAAAGCCTAAAGGGCAGTCAGAGACAGATTTAAAAAGATTGCTTATTTGCCTTCCTATACACTTCTGGACAGGACTGCCATCATGGGGCCCTATACGACTAAGTTAGCAGGGCTTTTCCTCCAGGGGGCCATTATTATTAGCCAACAAGTAAATGGGGCCCCAGTAAAACAAAACAAAACCTGTGCACAGCCACACCCCAATCTGCTCAAGCCACACCCTTTATGCAAAAATCTTACCCACTATCCACCCAAATTTTGTGACCTTCTAATTGCACTTTGTGCAATGTTTTTGCCCCCTCTGCCACAGGTCCCCTAGCTGCAGTACCCCATGTACCCCATAATGGCAGTACTATTTCACAAAGCCCATCTTGTAGCCACACCCCAATCTGCTTAGGCCACACCCATTATGTCAAAACCTTATCCACCGAACTTTTGTGACCTACTAAACGCACTTTGGACATGTCTTAGGGCCCTCTCTGCCACCGGTCCCCTGACTGTAGTAACCCATGTACCCCATAATAGCAGCCCAGCTTTTGGAGGTCAAGCACATATATTGTACAGCTCTGCAGAATATTTGTTTTATTAACATTTATTTATAAAGTGCCAACATATTCCACAGCGCTGAATATGCTGGCGCTTTATAAAAATGTTACTAAGATTTCATTAAAGAGGTTGTTCACCTTTGAGGTAACTATAATGTAATATTCTGAGACAGTTTGCAATTGGTCTTCATTTTTTATTATTTGTAGTTTTTAGTTATTTCATTTTTTATTCAGCAGCTGTGCAGTTTGGAGTTTCAGTAGCTACCTGGTTGCTAGGGTCCAAATTACCTTAGTAACCAGGGAGCAGTTTGAATGAGAGGCTGGTATATGAATAGAAGAGAAGCTGAATAGACAAATAAGAAGTAGAAATAATAAAACTGGACCCTCACAGAGCAATAGTTTTTGGCTGCCGGGGTCAGTGACCCCCACTTGAAAGCTGCAAGTTAGAAGAAAAAGGCAAATAGATCAAAAACTATAAATAATAAAGACCAATTGAAAAGTTGCTGAGAATAGGCAATAGTATAACATACTAAGGTGAACCACCCCTTTAAGATTTGGGGTGCACACTTATTTAATATCTTAGATATTTGGCCAAATGGGTTCTCTGTATTCCAGGATTACAAATCCCAGAATCCTCTCTGGGGAGGAATTTACTGCTTTACTGACAAATAACTGGGCCAATGTCACCTAAGTAGGTGCAGCAATAGAGCAGACAATAAAGAGGTGATGAAATCTTAATACAGAGAATGTGGGACAGGATTCAAGTGCATTTTACAGATGCTTCGCTGCTACAATTTAAAGTGATGCACAACACTCATGCACAAGATAATTACAAATATAGAGGCACAAACGTGACATTTAGAACTAAAGATCGTAATCCAGTAACCTTCTGTACAGAACTGTAAAGTGAGAGTGGATGCCACCATAAATAAGAAGATATGGCACTGCCACCTGGTGGCTATAAGGAGAAATACAAAAGCACCGCGGCAAAAGCAACATAGAAAAGGGGTTATTCACAATCACCCTAAAAACCAGCAGATTCTGGGTGTTCAGTATTAAAGTGACATGAAGCCAAGGAGTTAGGACCCAAAAAATGGGCCCCTGCTGTTTATAATGGGTCATCATGACCCTCAATCACAGACTAAAGGTCCCCATATACGGGCCAATTCTAGCTGCTGATATCGGTCCCTTAGACAGATTCGGCAGCTACTCGGCCCGTGTAGGGGCACTACCGACGGGCCTGCCCGACCGATATCTGGCCTGAAATTGGGCAGATCTCGATCGGGCAGGTTAGAAAATCTATTTGGACCGGGGACCGCATCAACGACCGACTTTTACTATACCCGTAGTTATAATTCAATCGTTTGGCCCCAGGGCCAAAACGATCAGATCTGAAGGTGTATGGGCACCTTTAGGGGCAGATTCATCAAAGTACGAGTTTGAATCCCGAAATGGGTAAAATTCGGATTTAATATGATCGTTTCTGATGATCGGAAACGTCACGAAAATGCTTTACGAAAAAATTGTAATAGTCACGATAATATTGTTTTGGCGATACGGAAGTCACAAAATTTTCATATCTGAACGATCGTAAACGGCGGGGAAACCTTTCTGACGTTGATCCTTCTGTGCATGATTTTGGAAGCCTCCCATAGGGCTCAATGGTACTCTGCAGCTCCAACCCGGCCCAAGGAAAGCCTCCCATAGGGCTCAATGGCACTCTGCAGCTCTAACCCGGCCCAAGGAAAGTCTCCCATAGGGCTCAATGGCACTCTGCAGCTCTAACCCGGCCCAAGGAAAGTCTCCCATAGGGCTCAATGGCACTCTGCAGCTCCAACCTGGCCCAAGGAAAGTCTCCCATAGGGCTCAATGGCACTCTTCAGCTCCAACCCGGCCCAAGGAAAGTCTCCCATAGGGCTCAATGGCACTCTGCAGCTCCAACCCGGCCCAAGGAAAGTCTCCCATAGGGCTCAATGGCACTCTGCAGCTCCAACCCGGCCCAAGGAAAGTCTCCCATAGGGCTCAATGGTACTCTGCAGCTCCAACCCGGCCCAAGGAAAGTCTCCCATAGGGCTCAATGGCACTCTGCAGCTCCAACCTGGCCCAAGGAAAGTCTCCCATAGGGCTCAATGGCACTCTGCAGCTTCAACCCGGCCCAAGGAAAGTCTCCCATAGGGCTCAATGGAATGGGCCCCTTAATGTTGGTCTCAAGAAGTAAAAAGGGGTAATACACCTTTGTGAACTTTTAGTACAACAGTAGATGTTTTATGGTTTCTAAATTATTTTGCTTTTTGTTCAGCAACTCCTAAGTATGAGATTTCAGCAGCTATCTGGTTGCTAGCGTTCAGTCTTCCATAGGAACTAGGCAGTGGTATAAATGAGAGACTGGAAGATGAATAGGAGAGGGCCTGAACAGAAAGATACGTAATAAAACATAACAATAACAATAAAAATCATAGCCATTCAGAGCTATAGGTTGCCAGGGTCAGCGACCCCCATTTAAAATCTGGAAATAGGCAAAAGATGAAGGCAAATAATGTGCTATGAACTATGCGAAATAAGAAATTAAGCTTAAATTAAATGTTGCTAAGAAAAGGATATTCTGTAACATACTAAGAGTTAACTTAAAGGTGAACCGCCCCTTTAAAAACCTCAGGCATCCATTTATCAATGCTGAAGAAATTAGCACCTGGGCAGTAACCAGCGGCAACCAATTAGTGGCAACAGAATGTTCTACCTGCAGCTGGTTAAAAAGCTTATTACTGATTGGTTGCTATGGGTTAGTACCCAGGTGCAAATTTGTGTTCCCAAATAAACGCCCCCTTTATGTACCAAGACAGTGGGAGGAAAGCTGCGCTACAACCAAATCTTACAGCAGAAAAAAGGGGCAGAATCAAAGCATCAGTTTGGTGGAATTATATCTAATTCATCCAATGGGAAAGTTTGTTACAAAGGTTTCTACTTGGGCAGGAGACCAATAATAATAATGTACAGACCGGTCCAGACTTGGCTAAAGATGAAGCCCAACAATCAGTTGCTCTGCGCCCAGTGGCTTCTTTTCTGTCCCTGTAACCTGAATAATAGTCCATATTGTGAGCTGGCCTATCGAGTCCTAGGCTATCGAGTCCTAGGCAGCAGCCTTCCGCTCACTTGTTCCTTGTGGCCGCCGAGCCGCTGAGTTACACAGTTCAATATCCTTTCTCCGCAATGTCCCCTTTAGATTTTGGCTCTGTTAACCAATCAGCATAGATCCCTTCTTCATAGTCCCCTTCCCCTTCAAACTCTTGGTCCGAGGGAGTTGGTTCATTTTCCAGCTCTGCTCCTATTTCCATCTGTTAAAAAAAAACCAAAACATTTTTCAATTAAAAAGAAAGTTTTTAAGCGCTCGCAAAGAAAACCAAAACCTGTTAAAGAGCCCACACAACACAGAAACCCCTAATATCCCTATCCCTGTAATCTGTTCCTTCAGACAGTAGGAATAAATACCATTTTTATATGCTGAAATCCAGCTGCAAAACTGTTCTTCTCTTTCTGCATCATTTGTAATCCTGGCAGGGGAGGAGGGACTAAACCACTAATGTTAAACATTGTAACAACTTCCCCACAGCTTACAGACAGCATGCAGGAACTACATAACCCACAATGCATTGCACTGGGATGTTCCTTTCCTTATTGACATCACGTGTGCAGCAGGGGATTGTGGGATTGGGAGGAGGCAGGCTGAAGGCAGGCTGAGGGACAGGCGCTACCAGGGCCGCCATCAGGGGGGCACAGGGGGTACGATCGTACCGGGCCCAAGCTTTAAAGGGGGCCCGGCCGCGCTAGAGTTTCCTTAGCTCGGGCCCCCTTTCATCAAGCCCGGGCCCTGTCTTTAGCTGTATCCTCCTCTCTGTGCCGCGGCTCTCTGCCGCATCTCCGCTTTTATAAGGTTGCGCCCGTGCGTACTGACGTCACACACACGGGCCGCAACCTTATAAAAGCACAGAAGTAGCAGCGAGCCGCGGCACATAGAGGAGGACATCACCGGAGGTGGGGGCTGCTGGGGGCCGGGAAGGAGGGAAATGGAAGGTGCTTGGGGGCCTTGGGAGGTGAGCTGGAGGATACTTGGGGCCCTGGGAGGTGAGCTGAAGGATACTTGGGGGCCCTGGGGGGTGAGCTGAAGAATACTTGGGGGCCCTGGGAGGTGAGCTGAAGAATACTTGGGGGCCCTGGGAGGTGAGCTGAAGGATACTTAGGGGCCCTGGGGGGTGAGCTGAAGGATGCTGTGGGGGAGCTGGAGGATGCTTGGAGGGGCCTGGAGGGAAGCAGGAGGATGCTGGGGGGGGGGGGGGCAGGAGGATGCTTGGGTGGCCTTGGAAGAAACAGGAGGACGCTGGGGGGGAGCCGAAGGATGCGGAAGGAAGTAGCGGAGAGCAGGCCATAGTATGAGTAATTTGGGGGAGGACCACCAATGTTTTAGGGGGCCCTGGGCTGGCTAGCAATGATTTCGGGGGTACCTGCCCTGGCACCAATGCAAAATGTAACCCTGGCCACCAATGTTTTAGGGGGGCCCTGGCTACCAATGTCTTTATGTCCTTTGTATTGATGGGAGGGGTCACTGGGGGAGGGGCCATTGGGAGTGTGGGAGGAGGCCCAGAAAATCTTGTTGTGAGGGGCCCCGTGGTTTCTGATGGCGGCCCTGGGCGCTAATGTTAAAAAATCAAAAGTTATCATATCCCTTTAAAAGAAATAAACCACCAACCTATCCACTTAGAATCAAGCACCGCAATTGTCTTACCTCATCATCATCTTGAGAGAGGAAATCCTTGGCAAACTGCAGCAGCTCTTTGTGCCTAGTGGTCTGGCTGTGGTACCGCAGAGCTTCCTGCCCCCCCACAGGAAAATACAGTAAATACACATAATACGGCAATGAACTACAGTTATTAAAGGAGAATATGAATAACCGGTAAATGATATAATAAATAAAGAACCCCCTATTGCGGATAATAAGGATATTAGCAGTCACTGAGGGGCTCTGTGCCCATATAAAGGCACAAGGCTGCAGGCTGAGTTATACAGGGAACTCTGAGTATCACTCATGTATTATAAGGGATAATGTACCCCCTACTGTAAATGATAAGGATATTAGCAGTCACTGAGGGGTTCTGTGCCCCCCATATAAAGGCACAAGGCTGCAGGCTGAGTTATACAGGGAACTCTGAGTATCACTCATGTATTATAAGGGATAATGTACCCCCTACTGTAAATGATAAGGATATTAGCAGTCACTGAGGGGTTCTGTGCCCCCCATATAAAGGCACAAGGCTGCAGGCTGAGTTATACAGGGAACTCTGAGTATCACTCATGTATTATAAGGGATAATGTACCCCCTACTGTAAATGATAAGGATATTAGCAGTCACTGAGGGGTTCTGTGCCCATATAAAGGCACAAGGCTGCAGGCTGAGTTATACAGGGAACTCTGAGTATCACTCATGTATTATAAGGGATAATATACCCCCTACTGTAAATGATAAGGATATTAGCAGTCACTGAGGGGTTCTGTGCCCATATAAAGGCACAAGGCTGCAGGCTGAGTTATACAGGGAACTCTGAGTATCACTCATGTATTATAAGGGATAATGTACCCCCTACTGTAAATGATAAGGATATTAGCAGTCACTGAGGGGTTCTGTGCCCATATAAAAGGCACAAGGCTTGGGATATGGGAGGAGGGACTGGTCATGCCAGGCCCCCTCAGAAGATTTTTTTGCAGGGGGGCCCAGAGGGACCAAGTTACACTGCTCTTTATAGCAATGGCAGAAATCCCCTTTAGGAGCCACTTGTGGATAATGGATTTCCTTGCTTGTTGGACCCGGCACTCGGGACTGGATTGTTACTCACCTCTCTGGGATTGAAATCTGTATCCTCCAGATCCCATTTTTCCTTATAGAACCTGTAATAGGCCAGGTTCTGCTGCATGACGGTATCATCGGGATCGAACAGCATGTAGCTAGAGACACACTGCACTGCGTTCTTAACATCATTCACTGTGACGCAAGAAAGAACGGGGGGGGGTAGTTAGCGAATGGCGACTGGGCCCAGGGTCTGTCCTGTGGGAAGCGTGCAACTCTCTCAGGAGATTGATTTCACATAGTACAGACCACACGACATTAAGCAGCACTGCTTTAGGGTGAAGACACACAGAGCTACTAGTAGCAGCTACTTTTTCACGACTACTAAACTCCAGAAAATCCCCTGCCATAGACAATACTGAGAATTGCCTCTGCTAAACACACGTAGAGACAGTTATCAGTAAATGATCAGCATTGTCTGTTTTAGTAGCCACAACAAGTAGCTGCTACTAGTAGCTTTGTGTGTCTTCACCCTTACCCCTCAGCAATCCCAGTAATTAATATCAAATATACACTCACACTTGTAATAGGCAAACTGCAGGTAATGGTACATGGTAGCCACAAACTTCTGAACCAAGTAGCCTCCCACATTGGGGATCAGGTTGGATTCGCACTCCACTTTGCACTGCAGGACGTCCGCCAGGTGATCTGTGGGACGGAAAGAGAAGCCATGAACCCTGAGCCCATAAGCACTGCCCCCAGTCTGTAGTAGCGCAGCACTAAATTCAGGGATTCAAGGGAAGTCCTTAGGGTTCAGAATTGGGTAAGTTGATCACTAAAACCCAACCAAATCCAAATTAAGCGCTTTGAAAAGTTAACATAATTCCAAGCAACTTTACAATATACATCAGTTAAAAAATATAATAATATATAATGGGATAATATGGTTTGGAACAGTTCCCTAAGCCCCGCCCCCTGTTCCCTAAGCCACGCCCCCTGTTCCCCTGCTGATCTGGCTGCCTACTTTGTCACTCAGATAAACTGTAACAGTAGTCGCCTGTCCCTCAGCCTGCCTCCTCCCAATCCCACAATTCCCTGCTGCACACGTGATATCAATAAGGAACATCCCAGTGCAATGCATTGTGGGTTATGTAGTTCCTGCATGCTGTCTGTAAGCTGTGGGGAAGTTGTTACAATGTGTAACATCAGTGTTTTAGTCCCTCCTCCCCTGCCAGGATTACAAATGATGCAGAAAGAGAAGAACAGTTTTGCAGCTGGATTTCAGCATATAAAAATGGTATTTATTCCTACTGTTTGAAGGAACAGATTACAGGGATAGGGATATTAGGGGTTTCTGGGTTGTGTGGGGCTCGTGTTTCTTTAGATTTTGAGTGTTTTATTAACTCCTGGCCCCAAAAGTGGAGGGTTTTCCATACCTGCAACTGCCGGGTAGAAGTCTTTGAACTCTCTCATTTCATAGGTTCCCTCGCAGGCCGTCAGGCAGCTGTTATAAGCCTTGTAGTACAGAGGCAGTGCTTGTTCCATTTCCTCAGTACTGCGCCTAAAGTCTCCCGCGTTGTAGGTCTTCACGGCCTTAACAAACATCCCCTGCACAAAGAGAAAGGATTGATGTACACAATTATATTCTGAGACAATCTGCAATTGATTTTCATTTTATTTTTTGTGTGTTTTTTTCAGTTATTTAGGTTTTCGTTCATCAGCTCTCGAAATTGGAATTTCAGCAGCGATCTGGTTGCTAGGGTCTTGTTTACTTTAGCAACCAGGGAGTGGTTTGAATGAGAGACTGGACTATGAATAGGAGAGGGACTGAATAGAAAGACATGTAATAACAATAAAACTGGAGCCTCACAGAGCAATAGTTTTTTTGCTGCCAGGGTCAGTGACCCCCATTTGAAAGCTGGAAAGAAGAGGCAAATAATAAAAACATTTTTCACATTTGCCCAAACCCCATAAGATATCTTTATGCTTATTGCCACAAAAATTGATCATTTATCAGGTTTAACCAAACCAGTCTACTGAATTCTAAAATCCTAGTGCAAAGTGACACCATTCGGATGTACTAATATGCAGTGTCGGACTGGGGTGCCAGGGGCCCACCAGGAAACTTTACACCGTAGGCCCACTCTCCCCTTCTCTGTTCACTCACTTTCTTTAGTTTTTTAATTACAGGCATGGGGTCCATTAACCCGGAAACCTGTTATCCAGAAAGTTCCGAATTACGGGAAAGCCATCTCCCAGAGACTCCATTATAAGCAAATAATTCTAATTTTGAAAAATGATTCCCTTTTCTCTGTAATAATAAAACAGTACCTGTACTTGATCCCAACTAAGATATAATTACCCCTTATTGGGGGCAGAACAGCCCTATTGGGTTTATTTAATGGTTAAATGATTCCCTTTTCTCTGTAATAATAAAACAGTACCTGTACTTGATCCCAACTAAGATATAATTACCCCTTATTGGGGGCAGAACAGCCCTATTGGGTTTTTCATGTTTAAATAATCTTTTAGTAGACTTAAGGTATGGAGATCCAAATTATGGAAAGATCCCTTATCCAGAAAACACCAGGTCCCAAGCATTCTGAATAATGGGTCCCATACCTGTACTTCTTGTTACATACTATTATCTATCCTTTCCTCCATTTCTTCTCATATAGAATTGAGTAATGGCCATGGTATAGGCATATAAGGCAAATGGTGAGGAGCAGGAGGGACCATTGACACCGAGGCCCTCTGGGAGTTTTCCTGGTATCCTGGTGGGCCAGTCCGACACTGCTAATATGCACCACAGGTGGGCGGTAACAGTAACGTGTCCCACCCCCCTTACCTCATAGGGCTCCGCCTCCAGGTCTATGAGATATTCATCCACGTCCAGCAGAGTTTTGTAGTAATTCATGTACCTCAGTGTCATCTCGTGGGTCGGATTCTTCTGCAGGAACGTGTGGGCGGCAGATACTGCTTTCTCCAGTTCATTGATCTAGAAAACATGGAGCAGTGACAAAATGAAAGAAAAAACAAAAAAAAATAATTTTCTGCCTCTTTCAACTTTCAAATGGGGGTCGCTGACCCCGGCAGCCAAAAAGCTATTGCTCTGCAAGGCTACAATTTTGTTGTAACTGTTACTTTTTAATACTTATTTTTTTATTCAGTCCCTCTCCTATTCATATTCCAGTCTCTCACTGAAATCACTGCTTGGTTGCTAAGGTAAATGGGAGCCTAGTAACCAGCTTCTGAAATTCCAAACCAGAGAGTTGCTCAACAAAAAAAAACCCCACAACAAATAAAAAATAAAGACCAACTGCAATTTGCCTTAGAATATCACTGCCTGTATATACAAATTATGGCTTTGTTTAGTATTTGGTGCCATTCTTGGAGTCAGGAAGGACTTTTTTTCTCCCTCTTAGGCAAATTGGAGAGGCTTCAGATGTGGCCATACACAGGCAGGTTTAAGCTGCAAATCTGGGCTACTTGGGCCAAGTCGGCAGCTTACCTGCCCCTGTATGAGGCTCTCTGATGCCCCTACCTAACTGGTATCTGGATGAATACCAGACAGATGCTGATTGGGCAGGTTGAAAAAATTCCATCAGGGTGAGGACCGCATTGGCTGTTGTGATCCAATGGGGCCAAGCGATCGGATCTGCCTGATATCTCCCACCTCAAGGTGGGCGCATACAGGGTCGGACCGAGTGGCCCTGCAGGTGCCCCTGCTGGCTGTGTCCCCTAACCCCCCGCAGGGGCCCCCCTAACCCCCATCCATGCATGGCGAAAAATTTTGCCCATCACTAGTGCAAACCCTACGTTTGCCATTTGCTTGAACCCCCATGGGATATATAGACATGGATATACAAGCAGGCACACAAACAAACTGGTGTTAATGGGGCTAATTTTAGTATGATGTAGAGAATGATATTCTGAGACAATTTGCAATTGGTCTTCATTTTTTATTATTATTTGTTTTTTAATTCTTTCCCTTTTTGCTCTGAAGCTCTTCAGTTTGGGATTTTAGTATCTATCTGGTTGCTAGGGTCCAAAGTACCTTAAAAACCAGGAAGTGGAAGTTATAAAAAGTAACAATAAAACTGGAGCCTCACAGAGCAATAGTTTTCTGGCTGCCGGGGTCAGTGACCCCTATTTGAAAGCTGCAAAGAGTTAGAAGAAGAAGGCAAATAACTTAAAAAAATTTAAACAATAAATAATGAAGACCAATTCTAGAACATACTAAAGGTTAACTTAAATCTGAACCGCCCCTTTAAAAGTATCTCCGGAAATGTGGAGGTGATTGAAAATGAGCAGAGGGATGAGGGGCAAAGGTTGCCGGCAGCACTTGTGGACGTGGCAAAAGCACTTTCATTCATGAGTCCAACTGAAACGCAGGCGCTACCGGCACTAAGCTGAGCCATATGGCAACTAGCAGAGACCCAGGAATAAACCCTGCATACATAGCAGGTACAGGTCTCTGGGAATATTTTCCTTGGGTCAGGAATCCTACAACCTATTAACAGCACAGATCCAACAAGCAGCGGCAACCGGAAATCTGTTGCAGGGACATTCAGCAAAAAAGGAAATAATAACTCATGAATTTTATGCCTTAGGCCATCGAGGGCCACCCTGGCTCATTCTGTAGGCCTTGGCAATCAAACCCCTATTTTTTATTATTTTTGGTTTTTCAGTCACTGAACTTGGAGTTGCAGCAGCCACCTGGTTGCTAGGGTCTTGTTTGCCTTGGCAACCAGGCAGTGGTTTGAATGAGAGACTGGAATATGGATAAGAAGAGGAAATTCATATAAATATAAGGAATAAAACGTAACAATAACAATAGAATTGTAAGCTCACAGAGCAATAGTTTTTTTGCAGCTGGGGTCAGTGACCCCCATGTGAACAGGGTCGGACTGGGCCGCAGGGGCACCGGGAAAAAACCCAGTGGGCCCCAGCAGCCAAGATCCGGACCCTGACGGTGCTCCCCCATCTGAGAGTGTCCCTCCCCTGACACATCATTTACGCATGCTCAGGGGAGGAAGTAAGGCCCTGTGGGGGGTTAGGGAGATGAGGTGGGGGCCCATGTGGGGGATGCGGCCAGGGCACCCAGGGGGGTACTGGGCCCCTGGGGCAGCAGTCCCGGTGGGCCCTGCACCCCCCAGTCCGAACCTGCATGTGAATGCTGGAAACATGTAGAAAAAGAAGCAAATAATTAAAAAAAACTATACAAAAATAAAGACCAATTGCAAAGCTGCTATAACTAGGATATTCTATAACATATTAAGAGTTAACTCAAAGGTGAACCACCCCATTAACTACACATTCAGGTCAGCGTTCCCTCTAATCCCCTGCAGGCCACGTGCACTAAATGATCTTTTAAAACTGTGCGCACTGAATGGTGGGTGGGTCCGAATAACTAATGAATTATGCGCGTTGCCTAAATGCTGATTGGTGGGAGAGTGCGCAAATGCTAAAAGGGACACTCATTTAAAGAAAGGCCTGAGTGGTGGGGTATTTATTAACTTTCTGAATATAAAGTGGCACAAAGTAACAAATTGGAGTAAAAAACACCAGTCCTCTGCCATAAAGTCATAGACAAGAGTAATACACTGTAGGGGGCAAATAGAGTTAGACACCCCGTGTATTAAAGAGGTTGTTCAGCTAACTGTTAGTATGATGTAGACAGTGATATTCTAAGACAATTTGCATTTGGTCTTCATTTTTTATCTTTATTGATTTTCCCGTTATTAAGCTCTTTATTCAGCAGCTCTCCCGTACTGATTTAGCATGGTTGCTAGGGTCTTATTTTTCCTAGCAACCATGCAGGAAATAATGGGCTGGGATAGGGATATGGTCTGAATCAATAAGTAATAAAAAGTAACAATAACAAGTGTGGGCTGGTTCTCTTGGGAAATACCTGCCCCAGGCCAGGGATCTTGGGGATGTAACTAAGCATTGGGCTACCAGCGTTTATAAGGATATCACCTAGTTTGGTCCCATAGGGAAATGACCAGACTGTATAGTATATTATGTACCCTGGCTGAGCACATAAGCAGTACAGAACTTCTTGGCTGATTTTTGCCCTACGCTCAGCCTCAGTGGGCACAGGGGGTGCTTGGGGTACGGAACAAAATAGCAGTATTGGGCGCCAGGCCGCTAAATTGATTGAAGAAGAGGAACACCGGCAGTGACGTAACTATATGGGCCCGAGCCCCCCCTGATAAAAATAACATTTCTGGGCCCCTCAGTAAATTACAGATCACCTGTGATTTTGCAGGTAACATAGATCACCCACAAACCCACCAATCCTAGGCCCCCTGTATAGAGGAAATATATCACCGGGGGCATATTCTCCACTGGGCTTTTTCAGCCAATGAAGGAGGGCCCTGATGTCATTCAGTTCAGCTAGCGGTGATCAGTGAATTTTGGCAATGCTGCCTGTAAGCAGAGAGCTCTTCAGGATCACTACAGTGATGTAAAGTGCCCCTGTACCGGGGGTATAAGCCTATGGTGCTAGCCTATTGGGCTCTGCTGGTCTGCCTTATTCAAACTGGTACAAGTTGTCACTAAGCAACAGATGAAGTTTCCATTGTGGCCCTCCGTCTGTTATGTATACACAGGTATGGGATCCCTTATCTGGAAACCCATTACAGGTATGGGACTCCTTATCGGGAAACCCATTATCCAGAAAGTTCCAAATTACGGAAAGGCCATCTCCAATAGACTCCATTTTAATCAAATAATTCACATTTTTAAAAATGGTTTCCTTTTCCTCTGTAATAATAAAACAGTACCTGTACTTGATCCCAACTAAGATATAATTACCCCTTATTGGGGGCAGAACAGCCCTATTGGGTTTATTTCATGGTTAAATTATTCCCTTTTCTCTGTAATAATAAAACAGTACCTGTACTTGATCCCAACTAAGATATAATTACCCCTTATTGGGGGCAGAAGAGCCCTATTGGGTTTATTTCATGGTTAAATGATTCCCTTTTCTCTGTAATAATAAAACAGTACCTGTACTTGATCCCAACTAAGATATAATTACCCCTTATTGGGGGCAGAACAGCCCTATTGGGTTTATTTAATGGTTAAATGATTCCCTTTTCTCTGTAATAATAAAACAGTACCTGTACTTGATCCCAACTAAGATAAAATTACCCCTTATTGGGGGCAGAACAGCCCTATTGGGTTTATTTCATGGTTAAATGATTCCCTTTTCTCTGTAATAATAAAACAGTACCTGTACTTGATCCCAACTAAGATATAATTACCCCTTATTGGGGGCAGAACAGCCCTATTGGGTTTATTTCATGGTTAAATGATTCCCTTTTCTCTGTAATAATAAAACAGTACCTGTACTTGATCCCAACTAAGATATAATTACCCCTTATTGGGGCAGAACAGCCCTATTGGGTTTATTTAATGGTTAAATGATTCCCTTTTCTCTGTAATAATAAAACAGTACCTGTACTTGATCCCAACTAAGATATAATTACCCCTTATTGGGTGCAAAACAGTCCTATTGGGTTTAATTAATGGTTTATTGATTTTTTAGTAGACTTAAGGTATGGAGATCCAAATTACGGAAAGACCCCTTGGTCTTGGTCCCAAGCATTCTGGATATTGAGTCCTATACCTGTATAAGTTTATTGATATAGCGCTACTAGGGTACACAGCGCTGTAAAGGCTTATAATGTAGAGAAGAAGACAGGGAGGAAGCATTATAATAATCAGTGTAAATATACAGCCATGTGGTGAGAGAGTAGTAAGGAAGTCCCTGCCCTACAGAGCTTACAATCTACGTTCTACCCCCATAATCCTATAGCAGCCATTCCCCTTACCTTGAAATAGGTATAATGGAGGTACTGGTAGGGGTCCCTCCGGTGGAAGGCACTCAGGGTTTCCCTGTCAGGGTAGGGCTGCTGGAAGACCGGCAGGCCGCCCTTACACTTCCTCAGGCACACAGCTCTGGATAAGACCCGGCTGAACAGCTGCAGCTCCAGGCTCCACTCCGAGTGCTTTCCCTTCTGCTTCAGTTCAGGGATGGGGAGACTTTCCGCCTCCTCCCCGGAGCAACTGTGCCCGCAGTGCGCCTCGCTGTCCCGGAGCAGTCGGTGAAGCCTCAGGCTGGCCTCCAGGGTACGGGTGGCTTCCTTCCACGTCTCCCCCTCGTACAGTTCCAGAGCCTTGGCATAGGTGGGCTGCAGGGGCCAGATCTCGGAGCGGGGGAATCCGCGGAAACTATATCGTTCGTACTGAGCTCCGCACAACGAGAGCAGCAGGAGGAGCAGAGAGAGTGCTGGGAACAGCATGGCGGGGCCCCTTACAGCAGAGGGATAAAGGGTCCCTTTAGGTACAAGAGCACAGAGCGGAAAGGGGCAGTACCCCCACGTACACAGTGGGAGCTTCTGGCTTAGTATGAAAGTAAGGCAAAGGCATCAGGGGAGTAACCAGTAGAAGTATGGGGGGGGGACCCCTTGTCCCACCCCTACAGCAAGGTGAGAAACTTCTTCACTTACTCCAAGACAAGATGGATCGACTTGAGTCTACCCATTACTCCCTACTGAGGGGAATACTCTACATTGCATAAAGCAAGGGGGGCGTCTGTCAATCTGGCAGTGAAGGCTAGGAATTCCTTCCGAATGACTTTTGGAATCTCCCCGAAGCTGCAAGAGCCAATGAGACTAGGGGGGTAGGCGGGCTTGCCTGCCAGTGGGGGTCACTCTCTGGTGTTGGTTTCCATTGTTGGAAGGATACTGACAAATTGGTCTATTGCTACATCTTCCTCAGGCGTCATAGAGAATGCTGAACTATAACCAGAGACTGTTTGGGAACGGTGTAGTGAGAGGCTTCAGCGGCACGGCTCCCAGCTCCTCTGTTCCTTCATTGGGTGCCAAGCCTTTGCTTATAAAGGAATTTTTGTTAACGTGGATAGCAGGGCTGCAGGCAGACTCCTTAGCTGTCTGGGGATATTTGAGAAGGGGGAGGAGACCCTGAGAGTTCCTCACTAAGGTGGGAATATGGCCTGGGTAGGAATTCTAAGGGGCTTTTATTTCTATCCGACCGCCACTCCGTCCTTTTAAGATGCAAACGGTGAATTATTGCAAATAATCATTACTAAAAATAAAGGATTATTCTTGGGAAACTAAACAGGAAAAGTGGGTGGGGGGTGCATGGTAAAAAAAAAATCCATCTGGAAATGCAGACTGCAGGGTCCTAGTGCTTCCTGCTTCCCTATGCGCCTGTGTTTCTCATTCACATTAATAAGTGATCAGCATTTGTGCTCTCATTCCCCAGTATCTGTCTGGCCATGCACTGGTGGTTCAGACTCCAGAAATAATGTAGCAGAAGCTCTTTATAAGACCTGGAGGAGAACTGACTTCTGCTACATTGTTTCAAGAGTCAGACCCAGAGAGGAGACAGGGATAAACAAATACTTCTATTAAATGAGGAATGATGAAAGGAACAATACTTGTATTATATACGTTAACACAAAATAACATAAAATATCTGATCTACAATAACAATATACCAGCTACAGGCCAGACAATGTCTATCTATCGTCTATCTATGAGAGACATTTGCTATACTAGTAAAATGTGAGCAGCTTCGGACTGGGGCAGCAGTGGCCCACGGGGGGGGGGAACTTGAAGGACTTGCCCCACAATCCCCAGGGTCCCCTCCGGATGTAACTCCAGCCCCCCCCGGGGGGGGAGTGGGATGGGTCAGGGCAGGGGCTCAGAAAGGCCGGTGCCCACCAGGTTTTCTCCCTGTGTCCCGCCGGCCCAGTCCGACCCAGAATGTGAGATTAGAGCTCACCACAAAAAATCTCATCCACATTGATTCATTCCTATTGGATTTTCAGAAACATATTCATCAATAGGTGAAAATTAGAGTTCACCATTTGACAAATATGACTCTAAAAGTCCCATAGGAATGAATAGAATGTGGGTGAATTTTCCTGTGGTGAGCTCTAATCTCACATTTTTATAAATTTGCCCCATGGTGTTAGAATTGTGGCTTTCTTGACCCAAACCCAACAAAGCTGGAGGATCGCTTGCTCCTTCAAGCCCACGGTTACAAGAGCATCCGAGTCGCACTTACACAATGTTTGGAGAGTAAATGGTGAGAACAAAAGGCACAGGCAGCTGGTGTAAACGTAATCTGTCCCCTGCAGAATGTTCCATATGTGTGAGACAGGGCACATCCCTCCCTTCTATGTCTATATAGAACTGTCATTGTAATTCATTATTTCCCAATGGATGACATTGGTTTGGCTATTGGTACTTTTTTTATTTTACATACCTCCATTTCATATCGACCAGGGGGCATGTATAACCCCCACCCAGCATTTGTACTGTGTTTGCTTTTATCACTGTCTCTAATCACTAGCATGGGGTAGGTACATTGAATGGGCCCCTCCTATTCAGTACATCGCCAAGACAGGGTTGGCGGGTTCCATAGGGGCCCACAAGTGTTTGCTTAAATAATTCGCCACATTAGTGCCACCAAGAATGCTATATTTATTCAGCAGAAAGCTTTACCATACCTGAGTAAAGAGCCCTAGAAGCTCCCTCCGATAGCAGCTGCCATTTTAGCTTGGTCTTGGTCGCTTCCTGCTGCAGTTATAGCCATTGGAAGCTCAGATCTCACATTCCTAAGGGAGGGGGGACTTATGCATTCTTATGGGAAGGGGGAGAGAGGAGAGAACTGAGCAGACTCAAGCCCCAAACCTGAAGGAGCCCTAGAAGAGAGGAAGTCTGATACCAAAGAACATGTCCTGTGTTTCTTTTGATAGAGGACTGTAAGTGTATGGCTGTATTTACACAGACCTTTCTGATAAAGCTCACTGAGTTTTTACCTTTCCTTCTCCTTTAACTTCAACCTATTCTATCACACACACTAGGGGGAGAGGGGGTTAGGGGCATGACCAACCCTCTGTTAAGAGGGAAGGCAACTGCTCATTTTTTTCCCTATCTACCCCACTTCAAATACATTTTTTTTTGTTTTTGCTATGGAAGTCAACAGGGTTCATCCAGATCCCCTTTAATACAATAAGGTTTGTGGTTTTAGGTGGAAATACTGGCACTTTTGGGAAAAGGTCACTTATAACTACGGCATATAATGTGCCACTAGATGCAATTTGAATATTATGGGAAAACTCCCACCGGGTACATCACAAGATCACTCCTGGGCCACACGTTGACTTGCTGAGCTTTAAAGGAAAACTATATCATATTAAATGACCTATTAAACAATCTCCCCAAACTGGAATATATATATCAGTAAATTTTGCCCTTTTACATCCTTTCCCTTGAGCCGCCATTTTGTGCTGGGCTGTGTGCTCCCTCAGAGATCAGCTGACAGGAAGTAATGCAGCTCTAACTGTAACAGGAAGTAGTGTTGTAAGTATAGTTTTCCTTAAATATCCTTTGATTTTCTTGGTTGCTAAAAGGAATCCATCCCCACCTTCAAACTGCCTTCCACAAGGGCCACTACAACTGCCCTGTGCCTAATGAAAGCCAACACCAGAGAGTCTCATTGGCTCTCACTGCTTTGGGGAGATTCCAAATGTAATTTGGAAGGATGATGGACACCCCCCTTTCTTTATGCAATGAAGTGTATCCCCCTCACTTAGACATGGGCCGGTCCATCTTGCCATGGAGTAAAGGGGTGATGTTGTGAAGTTTCTCACCTTGCAGGAGACAAATGACATTTACACCAGCTGCCTGCGCCTTTTGTTCTCACCGTTTACTCTCCAAACATTGTGTAAGTGCGACTCGGATACAGTGGGCTTGAAAGAGAAAGCGATCCTCTAGATTTGTTGGGGTTGGGGTAAAAAAGCCACAATTCAGATACCAATGGGCAGATTTATAAAAATGTGAGATTAGAGCTCACCACAGAAAAATTCACCCACTTTCTATTCATTTCTATGGGGTTTTTAGAGTCATATTCAAGAGTCATAATAAATGGTGAACTCACTAATTTTCACCCACTGATAAAAAAAAAATCCCCTAGGAATAAATACAATGTTTTTCTGTGTTAAGCTCTTATCTCACATTCATGGTCGGACTGGGCCGGCGGGACACTGCTGCCCCGGTCCGATAGATAGACATATAAATTGTCTGGCCTGTAGTTGGTATGTGGTTCTTGTAGATCTGGAACATTTGCATTTTATTTCATTTATTTGTATTTTATTAATCCGTGTGAATGGATATAATTCTGGCACCTTTATACAGCAATTGTATGATGAAGTATTATTCCTTTTGTCATTCCTCATTTAAAAACAGTATTTATCCCTTTCTCTTCTCTGGGTCTGACTCTTGAAACAATATAGCAGAAGCCATTTCTCCTCCAGGTCTGTTAAAGAGCTTCTGTTACATTATTTCCGGAGTCTGAACCACCAGTGCATGGCCAGACAGATACTGCTTTTTAAAAGCAATTACATGGACCCGAGGTTCTTGCTGTGTTTATGTCGACAAAACTGCAGATATTTGTAAAGAACCCTGCAAAGTGATCGTTATTGTGCATAATAGAGCACAAATGCACAATTGCATAGGGAATACAGGAAGCACTAGGACCCTGCAGTCTGCATTTCCAGATGGATTTTTTTTTTTTTTTTTACCATCACCCCCCACCCACTTTTTCCTGTTTAGTTTCCTAAGAATAATCCTTTATTTTTAGTAAAGATTATTTGCAATAATTCAACTTTTGCATCTTAAATGGATGGAACGGCGGTCGGATAGAAATAAAAGCCCCTTAGAATTCCTACCCAGGCCATATTCCCACCTTAGTGAGGAACTCTCAGGGTCTCCTCCCCCTTCTCAAATATCCCCAGACAGCTAAGGAGTCTTCCTGCAGCCCTGCTATCCACGTTAACAAAAATTCCTTTATAAGCAGAGGCTTGGCACCCAATGAAGGAACAGAGGAGCTGGGAGCCGTGCCGCTGAAGCCTCTCACTACACCATTCCCAAACATGATGTTCAGCAGCCTCATCCTCTGGTTACAGTTCCTCATCCTCTACGTCGCCTGTGATTCGGGACCTTTGGAAGATGTAGTAATAGACCGATACGACATCCCCAAAGTCTGTCCCCGAGAGGTCCAAATGGGAGATTTTGTACGATACCATTACAACGGGACCTTTAAAGATGGACAGAAGTTCGACGCCAGGTATGTCAGCCTTTCCTTGGTTCCAATGTCCCGTTGCATGTTCGTAATGGGGCCCTCCACCCAAAAACAGGGTTTCTTTTTGCAGAATTATATACTGATTTCCAATATACAGGTATGGGACCTGTTATCCAAAAGTTTGGGATGTGGGGTTTTCCAGATAAGAGACCTTTCTGCAATTTAGATCTCCTACTCCATACTCCATAATATTTAAACATTAATTAAACCCAATAGGATTGTTTTGCCTCCAATAAGGATTAATTATATCTTAGTTGGGATCAAGTACAGGTACTGTTTTATTATTACAGAGAAAAGGGAATCATTTAACCATGAAATAAACCCAATAGGGCTGTTCTGCCCCCAATAAGGGGTAATTATATCTTAGTTGGGATCAAGTACAGGTACTGTTTTATTATTACAGAGAAAAGGGAATCATTTAACCATGAAATAAACCCAATAGGATTGTTCTGCCCCCAATAAGGGGTAATTATATCTTAGTTGGGATCAAGTACAGGTACTGTTTTATTATTACAGAGAAAAGGGAATCATTTAACCATGAAATAAACCCAATAGGGCTGTTCTGCCCCAATAAGGGGTAATTATATCTTAGTTGGGATCAAGTACAGGTACTGTTTTATTATTACAGAGAAAAGGGAATCATTTAACCATGAAATAAACCCAATAGGGCTGTTCTGCCCCCAATAAGGGGTAATTATATCTTAGTTGGGATCAAGTACAGGTACTGTTTTATTATTACAGAGAAAAGGGAATCATTTAACCATTAAATAAACCCAATAGGGCTGTTCTGCCCCAATAAGGGGTAATTATATCTTAGTTGGGATCAAGTACAGGTACTGTTTTATTATTACAGAGAAAAGGAAAATCAATTAAAAAATACAATTATTGGATTAAAATGGAGCCTACTGGAGATGGCCTTCTCGTGATTGGGAGCTTTCTGGATAACGGATCCCATACCTGTACCTTCATTCAAAAATGTCACTGATTTTAACCTGTAAATGGAATTGCTACTGACTGTGGAACAATTCAGCAGAAGCCAGACCTGGTGGAGACGTGACTTCTGCTACATTGTTCAAGAGCCAGACGCAAATCTCAGTTGCAATTAACTTTCAGAACCATTGAACATAAATGGTGAATTGAAATAATCTTTTCTTTCATTGTGCAAATAAAATAGTTTTACATTTTTGCAGATATAGAATAGTGATATCTGCAGTAAGTGCTGTTCCTAGACCATAGTGACTGTGAGAGGATGCTGGGAGTTGTAGTTTAATAATAGCTGAAGTTTGATTTTACTGTTTTAATGGATTCATAGTATTATTACTGAATACATGTTCCTGAGTTATAATTATATATTGCTCTTTTATATAATGATAAAGCTATAAATTAGGGGGGCTGAAGGGGTTAGTGCTATGGAGAGAAGTTGGGGGGCTATAGTTGGATATAGGGAAGTGTGGAATAAAGTTACATAGTGTTAGGGATACATGCATGTAAGCCCATTGCAGCACTTTGCCAGATGGCTTTGTTCGGCCTATACTGGAGGGTCTGAAGTGCCATATAAAGGGGCGTGTTGTTGGGGGGGAGTCAGGGGCCCGTGTTTGTAGACGTGGCTGAGTCAAGCCACAGCACAGTGTGAAGATGCCCTATGCTTTATTATTACACTATGTAGCCGCTATAAGCATCCGTCCCTAGCAACAGCTGGCGACTGGATTAGAGGAGTATAAACCTCAATACTTTTTATTGTTTTAGTTCCCCTTTAACAACAACTGTCCAGGATCTATTAGACATGAGTGCACTCGTAGGTTAGGCTCTGCATAAAGGGAAAGTTTGATTGGTAACATCTGAACCTTTTGAATATAAATGAAATCCCCACCCAATTAGAAGAGGTCAGTTAGGTCAGCAGCGGCCAGGGGGGCTCAGGAATTCTCAGTATGGCCTCTATAAGGGTGAATGTGCGGGAATACCAGAGCTGGGAGTGGTGAGAGAGCGTGTGGGTACCTGCACCTACATCCCAGGATCTCCCTGCTATTCTGTATATGTAATCTGCCCCCAACGTGTACAGCCGGGGCAAGTACTGCCCTTCAGCCACCGTCCTGCCCACCCTACACCTCATAGTGAGATGGGCCTTTGTCCAGCCAAATGTGCTAGCGAGGAAGCTTCCTAGAGCCCCATCCACAGACTGGAAAAGGCCTTCAGGGGCTTTAACATTCCAACATTTCCAATGTTATTAAAGGACAAGTCAGCCCAGAATATAATTTATTTCCTAATAAGCAACTTTGCAATATACATTCATTACAAATTTGCAATGGTTTTTGAGTTATTTGTATATATAATTAGCAGCGTTTTCTATTCCCTGCCCTGGGGGCTCTGGTTGAAACAATGTAACGCAAAGCAGCAGCCTGACAGACCTGACTCGCTGGAGGAGACTGACTTTGCAACATTGTTCAAAAAGTAACAACCAGGAGTTCAGCTTTCAGTAGCAAGTACATTTACTAATAACTTTTAAAGCACTGAAAAAATGTAATAAATTCATATTAGGCAAAAACATATTTTTGGGGTTGACATGTCCTTTAAAGTCATTTGTAAATATGCTGCTGCACCATCTGGCTGTATTATATATTTTTGCACCTCTGGTTTGGACTCCAGAAACAATGTAGCACATATTATTCAGAACCAGAGACCAGAAAGGGATAAATAATTACTGCTTTCAGTAGCAACACCATTTACAATTCATTTGGGTGCAGTTACCCTTTAGTATTGACTTAGTGACTATACTGTTAAGGTATCTGCAGGCTTGGACTGTTATTCAAAATAGGCCCTGGCATTTCCAGTACCCAGAGGCCCAATCAGACCCCCCCCCCCCCCCAGCCCAATAAATAAATAGTGACTGTCTGTGGCACCTTACAGCCCCCTGGCATTCCCAGTACCCAGAGGCACAAACAGCCCCCCCAGCCCAATAAATAGTGAGTGTCTGTGGCACCTTACAGCCCCCCTGGCATTCCCAGTACCCAGAGGCCCAATCAGACCCCCCCAGCCCAATAAATAGTGAGTGTCTGTGGCACCTTACAGCCCCCCTGGCATTCCCAGTACCCAGAGGCCCAATCAGACCCCCCCCCCAGCCCAATAAATAGTGACTGTCTGTGGCACCTTACAGCCCCCCTGGCATTCCCAGTACCCAGAGGCACAAACAGCCCCCCCCAGCCCAATAAATAGTGAGTGTCTGTGGCACCTTACAGCCCCCATGGCATTCCCAGTACCCAGAGGCACAAACAACCCCCCCCCCCAGCCCAATAAATAGTGAGTGTCTGTGGCACCTTACAGCCCCCATGGCATTCCCAGTACCCAGAGGCACAAACAACCCCCCCCCCCAGCCCAATAAATAGTGACTGTCTGTGGCACCTTACAGCCCCTCTGGCATTCCCAGTACCCAGAGGCACAAACAGCCCCCCCCCAGCCCAATAAATAGTGACTGTCTGTGGCACCTTACAGCCCCCCGGCATTCCCAGTACCCAGAGGCACAAACAGCCCCCCCCAGCCCAATAAATAGTGACTGTCTGTGGCACCTTACAGCCCCCCTGGCATTCCCAGTACCCAGAGACCCAATCAGACCCCCCCCCCAGCCCAATAAATAGTATAAATAAAATAGGGTTGTCACCTTATTAATATAAATTTACCGTCCAGCAGGGGGAAAAGGCAGAAACCAAAGGGGTGGGCTGTGATGTAGGAGGGGGGGACGGTGACAAAAGGGGCGGGGACATGACATCACGGACATTGAGGGGAGGATCGGAGAAGATGGAAGCGGAAGGGTACGTTTGGGGGCGGGTTCTAGGCGGATTGAGGGTTAAGGGGGTGGGTTCTAGGCGGATTGAGGGTTAAGGGGGTGGGTTCTAGGCGGATTGAGGGTTAAGGGGGCGGGTTCTAGGTGGATTGAGGGTTAAGGGGGTGGGTTCTTGGCGGATTGAGGGTTAAGGGGGCGGACCAGAGACTGAACCTCAGGATATTACATATTTACCGGCAGCTACAGTAAATTTGTAATACCGGCCCCGGCCTTGGCAGGTGTTTTACCGGCTAGGCTAGTAAAATACTGGTTGGGTGGCAACCCTATCCATGGCACCTTACAGCAGCCCCTGTGGCATTTGCCTGAACCCACAGATTGCCAGTCTGGCCTGGGTACCATTCAGATTGGGGGGTGACCAGGGCCCACTGGAACTGCTGCCTAGGGGCCCCCCACCCCTTTTGCGACTTCAACTCTCCCCCCTCCCCCCCCCCGTGCCACAATTCCTACTTGTAGCTGCAATGGGGAGGGGAGATGCCAGGATCCACCAGGTTTTTTTTACGGTGGCCCACTGGCCCAGTCTGATTACATCTCAAGTTTGCTTTTGTGTAATATGTGTTTGTATCTGTGTGTTACTTACAGTATCGCTTATGGGCAGTATTACATGTGGGTATGGACAATAACAGTCACTCTGTGCCCCTTACAGCTATGACAGAGGGGTGGCAGTGGCGGGATTTGTCGGAGTGGGGCGCCTCATCACCGGACTGGACAGGGGCATTCTGGGAATGTGCGTCAACGAGCGGAGAAAACTGATTGTGCCCCCCCACCTGGGATACGGCAGTATAGGCGTGCGTAAGTACATCACTGCCTTTTAGTGTCTTTATTCTACTCTTTAATAGCAGCGCCACGTGGTGATAATCTCCTCCTTATCTCTCCATTATCCAGCCGGCATGATCCCCGCCGACTCCACGCTCTACTTTGACATTCTCCTCCAGGACATCTGGAACAAGAATGATGAAGTACAGATAACAACCATACACAAACCCACCCAGTGCAACCGGACCGTGCAAGACTCGGACTTTGTGAGATACCACTACAATGGGACACTCCTCGATGGGACTTACTTTGACTCCAGGTAGAGAAACACCAGCAGCAACTCTGGCTCCTCCTACAGCGATTCTGCTGTTTAGCGATATTCGTATGGTTTAAAGGGGATAACTTATAGTATGTTATAGAATGTACTACAGGTATGGGATCTGTTATCCAGAAACCCGGTAGAAAGCTCTGAATTACGGAAAGGCCATGCCCCATATACTCCATTATAAGCAAATAATTCTAATTTTTAAAAATGATTCCCTTTTTTCTGTAATAATAAAACAGTACCTGTACTTGATCCCAACTAAGATATAATTACCCCTTATTGGGGGCAGAACAGCCCTATTGGGTTTATTTAATGGTTAAATGATTCCCTTTTCTCTGTAATAATAAAACAGTACCTGTACTTGATCCCAACTAAGATATAATTACCCCTTATTGGGGCAGAACAGCCCTATTGGGTTTATTTCATGGTTAAATGATTCCCTTTTCTCTGTAATAATAAAACAGTACCTGTACTTGATCCCAACTAAGATATAATTACCCCTTATTGGGGCAGAACAGCCCTATTGGGTTTATTTAATGGTTAAATGATTCCCTTTTCTCTGTAATAATAAAACAGTATCTGTACTTGATCCCAACTAAGATATAATTACCCCTTATTGGGGGCAGAACAATCCTATTGGGTTTATTTCATGGTTAAATGATTTTTTTTTAGTAGACTTATGTCACAGAGATCCAAAAAAACAGAAAGATCCCTTATCCTGAAAGCCCAAATTCCCAAGCATTCTGGATAATAGGTCCCATAGCTGTATTCCTAGCAACTTTGCAATTTGTCCTCTTTATTTTTTATAGTTTTTGAATTATTTGCCTTCTTTACCTACATCTTTCCAGCTTTCAAATGGGGGTCACTGACCCTGGCAGCCGAAAAACTATTGCTCTATGAGGCTACAATTTTATTTTTATTATTACTTTTTATTCCTTATCTTTTTATTTAGCCCCTCTTCTATTCATATTCCAGTTTCTCATTCACACCACTGCCTGGTTGCTAAGGTAAACAAGACCCTAGCAACCAAAGAGCTGCTGAAATTCCAAACTGGAAAGCTGCTAAACTCAAAGCTAAATAACTGAGAAGACTACAAAAAGACCAATTGCAAATTGTCACTTTCTACATCATACTAAAAGTCAATTTCAAAGTGAACAACCCCTTTAACATTTCCCTTGAGTCTGTAAGTCACGTGTCCTTTTCTTGTACTTTCTGTAGCTATAGTCGTTCCAGCACGTATGATACATATGTGGGGTCAGGTTGGCTCATAAAAGGCATGGATATCGGCCTGCTGGGAATGTGCGCAGGGGAAAAGAGAAGGATAATCATCCCACCATTCCTGGCCTATGGAGAAAAAGGATATGGTAACTAGAGATTATTTTCATATCTGCTCTGGATACATTTATAAAAGATTTATTTCATGATGTTTAATCTGGTTTGGAACAGTTCCCTAAGCCCCGCCCCCTGTTCCCCTGCTGATCTGGCTGACTACTTTGTGACTCAAATAAACTGCAACAGTAGCGCCTGTCCCTCAGCCTGTCTCCTCCCAATCCCACAATCCCCTGCTGCACACGTGATGTCAATAAGGAAATGAACATCCCAGTGCAATGCATTGTGGGTTATGTAGTTCCTGCATGCTGTCTGTAAGCTGTGGGGAAGTTGTTACAATGTGTAACATCAGTGTTTTAGTCCCTCCTCCCCTGCCAGGATTACAAATGATGCAGAAAGAGAAGAACAGTTTTGCAGCTGGATTTCAGCATATAAAAATGGTATTTATTCCTACTGTTTGAAGGAACAGATTACAAGGATAGGGATATTAGGGGTTTCTGTGCTGTGTGGGGCTCTTACTGAGTTAATAATGGTGTTTAGTTATAGTCATTTCAGCCTGTACATATCTTATCCACAGATTTGCAATTGCTTTATCCTCTATGTTCCAGGAACCGTCATCCCCCAACAGGCTTCTCTGGTCTTTCATGTTCTTCTGATCGATTTCCACAACCCAAAGGACGGCATCACTGTGCAGAACCAGGTGGTCCCCCAGCCGTGCAAGCGCAAAGCCGTGACCGGAGATTACGTTCGTTACCACTACAACGGGACCCTCATGGATGGAGCACTGTTTGACTCAAGGTGACTACTCCAGGAATGCTCCACTCTGTTGCAAGTCTCTACAGACCTCCATATTAATATTTTCTGTAAACAATGACCCCTCTTCACTTTGCTGTAGAGAAACCCAGGAACAGGCTTTGTAAATATAATATATACTTTATTACAGGATCATATTGGGATAGAAATAGCTTTATGCATTTCATATGCAATCATAGCCAGTCAGGGTCACACTGTGGAGTGCAGGGCCCACTGGGGCTCCCGCCATGTCCCCTAACCCCCCCCCGCAGGGTCCCTCACCCGATGTCCACCCCAGTCTACATTTCATCTACATTCACTGTTTGTGGGAATGCCTGTTACAAATATAGTCATCAATAACCTTTAATAGTGGGGAAGGCATAGAAGTTTGTTATTTCTTTGACAAATTTGAAAAATCTGTTTAAAAAGCCCCACCCAACACAGAAACCCCTAATATCCCTATCCCTGTAATCTGTTCCTTCAAACAGTAGGAATAAATACCATTTTTATATGCTGAAATCCAGCTGCAAAACTGTTCTTCTCTTTCTGCATCATTTGTAATCCTGGCAGGGGAGGAGGGACTAAACACTGATGTTACACATTGTAACAACTTCCCCACAGCTTACAGGCAGCATGCAGGAACTACATAACCCACAATGCATTGCACTGGGATGTTCATTTCCTTATTGACATCACATGTGCAGCAGGGAATTGTGGGATTGGGAGGAGGCAGGCTGAGGGACAGGCGCTACTGTTACAGTTTATTTGAGTCACAAAGTAGTCAGCCAGATCAGCAGGGGAACGGGGGCGGGGCTTAGGGAACAGGGGGCAGGGCTTAGGGAACTGTTCCAAACCAGATTATTACATTAAACATCATGAAAAGGCTGCATATTGTTTATTTGATGTATATTGCAAAGTTGCTTGAAATGATGTTTACTTTTCCAGAAAGTTTAATTTGTGTTTGGGTGGCAATTTAAAGTTCTAATGTACTCATTAAAGCTAATATCCTGTACCCTTTTCTCTACAGCTACTCCAGAAACTCCACGTACAACACATACATCGGTATGGGCTACGTCATTCCAGGAATGGACGCCGGGCTACAGGGAGTCTGTATAGGAGAATGGAGGCGAATCGTCATCCCCCCACATCTTGGTTATGGGGAGAATGGCGCAGGTAGGAGATACTTTATATATTATTAACATTTATTTATAAAGCGCCAACATATCCCGCAGCGCTGTACAATAAGTGGGTTACATACATTGGACATACAGAGTAACATATAAAGCAACCAATAACCGATACAGGAGGGGAAGAAGCCCTGCCCAAAAGAGCTTACACTCTACAAGGAGTAACATATAAAGCAATCAGTAACCGATACAGGAGGTGAAGAGAGCCCTGCCCAAAAGAGCTTACAATCTACATATAAGCTTGTAGTTGGCTCTTGTACACTGGTGGTGCCGCGAGGCTGTGAAGCACTTCTATTTCTTAGATGGACCGGAGTCCCCAGTACTTACTCTGCAAACCATGCCCCCCCCCCAAATACTAGCATTTTAGCACCCCCCCCCCCCCAGTGATTTTACCTTTTCCTTCTGCTTTAAAATGACAAGTTGAATTTCATGTAATGTTTCCCCCACCAGGGAACAGTATCCCAGGATCTGCTGTCTTGGTTTTCGACGTATACATCATAGATTTCCACAACCCAAAGGACTCTGTGGATATTGAGGTGACGTACAGACCGGACACCTGTAACACCACATCGAAAAAAGGGGATTTCATTAAATATCATTACAACTGCTCCCTGCTGGATGGGACTCTGCTCTTTTCCTCGTGAGTATCGGCCCGAGCACTATCCCCATCTACAGACTGGAGTTTATACGATCAGCCACCGAACAACTTTTCTGTTCCTTTTACCACCACTAATTAGGTTGTACAGATATGGGATCCATTATCTGGAAACCAGTTATCCAGAAAGTTCCAAATTACAGAAAGGCCATCTCCCATAGACTCCATTATAAGCAAATAATTCTAATTTTTAAAAATTATTCCCTTTTCTCTGTAATAATAAAACAGTACCTGTACTTGATCCCAACTAAGATATAATTACCCCTTATTGGGGCAGAACAGCCCTATTGGGTTTATTTAATGGTTAAATGATTCCCTTTTCTCTGTAATAATAAAACAGTACCTGTACTTGATCCCAACTAAGATATAATTACCCCTTATTGGGGGCAGAACAGTCCTATTGGGTTTATTTCATGGTTAAATGATTCCCTTTTCTCTGTTATAATAAAACAGTACCTGTACTTGATCCCAACTAAGATATAATTACCCCTTATTGGGGGCAGAACAGTCCTATTGGGTTTATTTCATGGTTAAATGATTCCCTTTTCTCTGTAATAATAAAACAGTACCTGTACTTGATCCCAACTAAGATATAATTACCCCTTATTGGGGCAGAACTGCCCTATTGGGTTCATTTCATGGTTAAATGATTCCCTTTTCTCTGTAATAATAAAACAGTACCTGTACTTGATCCCAACTAAGATATAATTACCCCTTATTGGGGGCAGAACAGTCCTATTGGGTTTATTTCATGGTTAAATGATTCCCTTTTCTCTGTAATAATAAAACAGTACCTGTACTTGATCCCAACTAAGATATAATTACCCCTTATTGGGGGCAGAACAGTCCTATTGGGTTTATTTCATGGTTAAATGATTCCCTTTTCTCTGTAATAATAAAACAGTACCTGTACTTGATCCCAACTAAGATATAATTACCCCTTATTGGGGGCAGAACAGCCCTATTGGGTTTATTTCATGGTTAAATGATTCTTAGCAGACTTAAGGTATGAAGTTCAAATTACAGAAAGACTCCTTATCCGGAAAACCCCAGGTCCCAAGCATTCTGGATAACCGGTCCCATACCTGTACTTACATATTTCTTACAGAATTCCTCCATGCTTTCATACATTTTCCTTTATATTTTATTTTTCATTGTTTCTTCATTTCTGGTTGATCAATATATATTTTGAAGCAGTCATCTTATATGTTAAAACCTAGGTTTATCTAGCTTCCACTACATCTAGTAACTCTTTCAACCCCTTTGACTGATAACAGAAATATTTTTTGTGTAGGCATGACTACGAGGCTCCGCAGCAGGTCACACTGGGAATGAACAAAGTTATCGATGGCCTGGACACTGGTCTTTTAGGAATGTGTATTGGGGAAAGGAGAACTGCCCTCGTGCCGCCCCATCTTGCCCACGGAGAGCGCGGAGGTGAGAATGTTCCTGATATTGGAATTAAGGATCTGCAAAAGCAATATTTTATTTGCAAGGGAATAGGTAGAAGCGGTTTGGGGGCACTGAAAGAAACACCCAAGGGGTTGGGGAGCAACATGTTGCCCCTGAGCCACTGGTTGGGGATCACTGACCTATATCATTGGATAGTCCCGTCCTTCTACTATGGCTTGGTCTTACTATCCAATACCTCAGTACCTTACCTACTCACACACCAGGAATCACCACCAACTTTTTAGCCATGCACTCCAACAAACATCTCTCCCAGCATCTCTCGGATTAAGCCCATTCCCACTAAACAGCCTTTAGCTTATTTACATTAGCTTTCGTACAGGTATAGGACCCATTATCCAGAATGCTCGGGGCCAAGGGTATTCTGGATAAGGGGTATTTCCGTAATTTGGATCTCCATACCTTAAGTCTACTAAAAAATCAATAAAACATGAATTAAACCCAATAGGGCTGTTCTGCCCCAATAAGGGGTAATTATATCTTAGTTGGGATCAAGTACAGGTACTGTTTTATTATTACAGAGAAAAGGGAATCATTTAAACATGAAATAAACCCAATAGGGCTGTTCTGCCCCCAATAAGGGGTAATTATATCTTAGTTGGGATCAAGTACAGGTACTGTTTTATTATTACAGAGAAAAGGGAATCATTTAAACATGAAATAAACCCAATAGGGCTGTTCTGCCCCCAATAAGGGGTAATTATATCTTAGTTGGGATCAAGTACAGGTACTGTTTTATTATTACAGAGAAAAGGGAATCATTTAAACATGAAATAAACCCAATAGGGCTGTTCTGCCCCCAATAAGGGGTAATTATATCTTAGTTGGGATCAAGTACAGGTACTGTTTTATTATTACAGAGAAAAGGGAATCATTTAACCATTAAATAAACCCAATAGGGCTGTTCTGCCCCAATAAGGGGTAATTATATCTTAGTTGGGATCAAGTACAGGTACTGTTTTATTATTACAGAGAAAAGGGAATCATTTAACCATGAAATAAACCCAATAGGGCTGTTCTGCCCCAATAAGGGGTAATTATATCTTAGTTGGGATCAAGTACAGGTACTGTTTCATTACTACAGAGAAAAAGGAAATCAGTTTTGAAATTATGAATCATTTGGTTAAAATGGAGTCTATGGGAGACAGGCTTTCCATAATTCGGAGCTTTCTGGATAATGTGTTTCAGTAGAACAAATCCCATACCTGTACGCTTAAAACCCCCAATCTTCCCTACCCAAATTCCCTTGCCACACATTATTTTTGCAGAGCTCCCACTGAGTTCCTGCTGTAGCTTGAGCTTAATACCTATTTCTTTTCAGAACTATTTCTATGACTACCTCTGGGTACCATAAACAAAGGGATCTCCTCAGGCAATCCCCACGTGCTGAACCCTGGTTCCATGGTTCTCTTAAAGTCAGGGATTACAACCTTTTATACCCACGAGCCACACTCAGATGTAAAAAGTGTTGGGGAGCCACACAAGCATGAAAACTGTTCTTTGGGGGCCAAGTAAGAGCTGTGATTGGTTATTTTGCTGGCCTACAGGAGGCTCTGCTTGGAGTAAAACTGTGTCTCCGGGTTTCCAAAACTTGGTTCCAGGGTCGGACTTGGGGGTGCAGGGCCCACCGGGGCTGCCGTTCCAGGGGCCCCGCACCCCCCAAGGTGCCTCCTCCGGCCACGTCCCCCGCAAGGCCCCCGTCGAGCACCCCCAAACCCCCCCCCCCTTCCCGCGCAAGGGGCCATTTCCAACATCCTCCCCTGAACGTGTATGTGAAACGCATCAGGGGAGGACATTGGAAGCCAGAGGAAGCAGCAATAGGGTCTGGGCCGCTGGGGCCCACCGGGTATTGTCCCGGCGGCCCAGTCCGACCCTGCTTGTCTCCAAGCCAGAAATGTAAAAATGGCACCTACTTTGAGGCCACTGGGAGCAACATCCAAGGGGTTAGTGAGCAACATGTTGCCCCTGAGCCATTGGTTGGGGGTCACTGTTTAAGGTGAACAGGGTGAATAATTTGTGTTGAGTCCTGTGTCCTAATGTTGGTTCTTCTCTACAGCCCGTGGAGTACCCCCTAGTGCTGTGCTGAGGTTTGAACTGGAGCTGCTCCACATGGAGGAGGGGATACCGGAGGGGTATTTGTTTATCTGGTTGCAGGACACTCCTGAAAACCTCTTTGAAATTATGGACCTTGACAAAGATGGAGAAGTTCCCCAAGAGGAGGTAAAACTCCATCTCTAGAGCTCATTGCTCCTCAACATAATAATAAAACTAGGTATTGTAGCATAAAAACATGATCGTAAGCTACTCGATGGCCCAAAGCAGTCTTTATTTTGTCTTTAAGAAGGAAAAAAAATCAGACCAGTGCATGAAACAAGCAACATAACACAAGAGGAACTCCAGCTTCTGAACCAAAATTCGTTAAAGAGCCCAGACAGCATAGAACCCCCTAATATCCCTATCTCTGTAATCTGTTCCTTCAAACAGTAGGAATAAATACCATTTTTATATGCTGAAATCCTGGCAGGGGAGGAGGGACTAAAACACTGATGTTAGAAATTGTAACAACTTCCCCACAGCTTACAGACAGCCTTCAGGAACTACTTAGCCCACAATGCATTGCACTGGGATGTTCCTTTCCTTATTGACATCACGTGTGCAGCAGGGGATTGTGGGATTGGGAGGAGGCAGGCTGAGGGACAGGTGCTACTGTTACAGTTTATTTGAGTCACAAAGTAGTCAGCCAGATCAGCAGGGGAACACGGGGCAGGGCTTAGGGAACAGGGGGCGGGGCTTAGGGAACTGTTCCAAACCAGATTATTACATTAAACATCATGAAACGTATAATAAAATCATTCCGCAACCATTGTTCTTGCTCTTTTTTCAGTTTTCAAATTTCCTGCATGCCCAAGTCTCGGAAGGAAAGGGAAGGTTTTTGCCCGGGTCGGACAGAGAGAAATCCGTCGCCGACATGTTCATAAACCAGGATCGCAACAAGGACGGAAAGATCACCGCAGATGAGCTGAAGCTGAAAACAGAGGAGGAAACTGAACGGGTCCATGAAGAGCTGTAAAACGTGCGCAGACTGACCACTGGTACAGGGCCAGGGGATTATGGGTACTGGTGCCAGGGGATTATGGGAGCCAGTGCCGTTACAACTACAACACCCAACAGCGATCTGAGTAGCTTCCAGCTCCCTATGGCTCTAGCAAAATTGAATCCATTGTTATTGTGTTTCTATTAGTGGGTTTAAATTATTCCTTATATCCAGTGTCATCCTGGATATTTGTATTTCTGGCAGGGAAAAGACCTGAGCTTTCTCTATGTTAAATTAACTGAAGCCCTTTCGCTTCCTAAGCTGTTTGGCACCTATATCCCCGCACATCTTTATGGAGAGAAGCTTGCCTTACAATTAACTTTAAGTCTGGGGTGCACCAAAAGTATAAACATACTAAAGGTTAATTAAAAGGCAAACTTCCCCTTTAGTTTCGATAAAGAGTGCTAATTTAGCAGATTTAAGTTGACCGATCCAATTGGCAGGGAAGATGGTGCAATTGCACTGATCCATTGTAGCACTGGGCCGGGGTGCACAGAGTGTGTGGGCCGGTCCATTTCCAGGTCGGGGGATGATCCAATACATGCACTAAATTGGGTCAATGCAGGTTTCCATTTTGGCCCATCAGCTTTGGCGCAGGAGTAGTTTTTAGCCACCGGGCAACATGCAATTTGGTCAGACACCGACCAACCTTAGGGGTTCTTCAACTCTTATGTTAACCTTTAGTATGATGTAGAGAGCAATATTCCGAGACAA